>NW_011485254.1:8823-12052 GCF_000754665.1 Bison bison bison | reverse complement strand
TTGTAGGGGAGAAAAAATAATTTTCCCTCTCTCCTTCTAGGTTCTTGGCTGAAACCCCTTTGTAATAAAAGATTAACAGAAAAACAAACAGAAGTTTAATAACATATATACATATATACTTCCATGGAAGGGGTTCCCTGGTGGCTCAGTGGGTAAAGAGTCCTCTTGCAGTGTGAGAACCATGTTTGATCCCTGGCTTGGGAAGATCCCCTGGAGAAGGAAAGGGCAACCCACTCCAGTATTCCTGCCTGGGAAATCCCGTGGACAGAGGATCCTGGTGGGCTGCAGTCCATGAGGTCACAGAGTTGGACATGACTGAGCAACTTTTATTCACTATACCTCCCATATACATGGGAGAGAGCCAGGAAAACTGAGTAACTCTCCAAAATGGCCCAAGCCTTCAACTTATATACTGTTTCCAGCTAAGACAACTGAAGATATTGGAGGTGGGCTGGCAGTTATGGGAGGTGACTAGGCAACACACAGAAAACTAGGATATAGTTGTTATGCAGATTTGAGGTGCTGCCTTCTCCACTGATAAGTTTCTGGAGGTTAAATCATCTTCCTTTTCCTGGTACAGAGAGGGAGACACCCTTAGGAATGAAGATTTCCCTTATAGATGTAAATATCTCTTATAAAAGGGTAACTTCCACTCTACTAATAGCTTTTCCTATATCTGCTATTTCTTAAAAATAAGCAACTTAAGGTAATCCTTATGGCAGAGAGGCATTTTAGGGGGTGGCAAATTCTCCCCTTCAACTTCCAGTGTTCAAGATACATGGCTCCAATCATTTATGTCTTGAGGGCAAACCCAACTTCTGGGCCATTTTTCACCTCTAACTCAGTAGTTACCCATGGATATTTAACTATTATAAATAGTATCAGGTGGGCCAAAAAGTTTTAGATTTTTCCGTAGTATCTTGCAAGAAAATCTGAACAAACATTTTGGTCCATGCAATATAATAGGCATGTTTGTCTGCACTAGACCTGGAAAAACTTGTATCCCAAAGTGACTAACAGTGACATTATACCTGTCTTCTGTTGTCTCTATCCATAAATGCCAGCTTCCTGTCTATTAATAATCATATATATTAATCATTTCTATTACTAATACCTACATATATAGTAATCATTTCTATTAGTAATCATATAATCATATATACCACCCTTACAATCAGGCTAGTTAACAAAACATTTGTGTCAAATTTGGGGCTTCAGTATCTGGATGCATATTAGTTATTTTCACCTTAATATTATAAAAAGTTTGTAATGAATACAGTTCTATTTTTTAATGCCAATAATCAAATTGTTGGATTTACAAGCCCAGGCCCTGTCCATACTGGGAGTACAATTCAGAGCCGATGAGAAATGTGTGACTCTATGAACCATTATGGGAGTACTGAAGTGGTGTAACAAATAACTGGCTTGCTTGCTAGTAAAATGTGATTCTAAGAGTAATGAAACAACAAATAATTCACTATTATACTACTATTCCTTAATATTTTGACTAAGATAACAAGGCAGTCCAGTCTGAGAATAGTAATAAGTTCTTTAATACCTCCTTTCAGGTGAGTTCAGTACCAACACCATTTATTCCAGAAAATTTAAGTTTCAAGTCATTTTTGCAGACCACAGTTGAGTCCTCTTGAAGAGCTGGCTTCATGTGGGAAGCATGAACCTAAATGGGTTTTCTTTCACTTTGGCCATTTGGGTGATCAGTAGCACCTGAAGTGGCCCCTCTGCATGGTGACAATGCATCTTTTCTCCAGAGCACTTTTATGGAAACTAAATTGTTCAGTTGAACAGGAGTGGCAGACTTCTTCCAGTAGGTCCCTCTAGGGTCTTCTGACTTTGTCTCAGGGTTTCTAGGGAAGATAAAAGCCATTTTAGGTATCAAACATGATAATGAGAGAATTCAGTTAAATCAAAGTGGAGGAAGTGATTTCAGACCCACATTCACAGACCTGCCAAATGTAAGTTCTAAGAGAGAACATTATTGCTTGCAAGAGCTGCTCTAACTTTTAACAAAACTACTGGTAACTCTCTAGGCCATTTTACCCATAGATCACTGAATCTCAGCCAATGAATTTGTTAGAGTTTGAGTTTTTTATTCTACTTGGAATATGATAGCTTTTTGGAGTTTGCAAATATTTGCATAATTCTTCAACAACAATAGACATAAAATGATCTCTTCCATCTGATTGAATAAGCTCTGGTATCTCAACAGTGGGGATTATGTGCATGAAGAGGGACTTTACCCCAATGCCTGAGGATCTGGTTTTGAAGAGGGAAAAGACATCATACATACACCACTAGACAAAATCTACCTTCCATAGGCCTCAATTCTATGAAATCTAAGTGCCACTGGGTTCCTGGTAAAGTTGGTCAGGGAAAACTTTCTGCATCTACATTGGGAGTGGTCTGTAAAGATTTCTGCTGACAAATAACAAAACTCTTTAATATGTTTTGAATAATTTCATCTTTTTGATAGATGTAGTATTAGTCTAGTGCCTTTAAAAACTCCTTTTCAGTTTGATTTTGTTGATAACATAATAAACTAATCAAGCAAATAAAAACTGTGATACAGGAATCATTTTGTTAGTAATTCCTATAGTCTGGTTGAATTTCTTGTAGCCCCCTTTTCAATCCATTTGTTCATTTCCCTTTGTGAAGCTTGTTTTAGAAGATGGATAGAGGTTTCTAGTATTAGAAATGGGGCTTCTATATTTGGAGTCTGTCATGTTTTAATAGTGGCTTCTGCAGCTCTTTCAGCATAATCATTGCCTTCACAAATTGCATCATTTTGCCCCGTATGACCTCTGCAATAGATTACCGATAATCTGAATAGGCAGTTGAAAAGCCTCTAACAAATCAGCTTTCAAATCTCCACAAGATGTTTCAGTTCTCATAGAAACCAAGAACCTCCAATTTTTCTAAATTTTCTCTGTTGCATTACAGACATCAAACACACATTTAGCTACAGTAGAACCAAGGATTTCAACTCTAATGATGGCTATTAACTTATCTACTTGTGCTGACTTAATACCAGACACAAACTTCATGATAAGTCACCATAGCAAAGAAAGCCTTAAACTGGCCACTTTGGTCTCTGGTAAATGACCTGTAAGTCAACACGAGAGCTGCCCTCAAAATGATTATCAAATAAATCAGACTGGGGCCTAGTGTTTTCTTCTATTATCATTGTAGAATTATGATCATCTATTTGATT
>NW_011485254.1:5381-6800 GCF_000754665.1 Bison bison bison | reverse complement strand
TCCATCACCTCCACTAGCTTTGTTCACAGTGATGCCTTCTAAGGCCCACTTGACTTCACATTCCAGGATATCTGGCTCTAGGTGAGTGATCACACCATTGTGATTATCTGGGTCATGAACATCTTTATTATACAGTTCTTCTGTGTATTCTTGCTACCTCTTCTTAATATCTTCTGCTTCTGTTAATTTCTTACCATTTCTGTCCTTTATCAAGCCCATCTTTGCATGAAATGTTCCCTTGGTATCTCTAATTTTATTGAAGAGATCTCTAGTCTTTCCCACTCTGTTGTTTTCCTCTATATCTTTGCGTTGATCGCTGAGGAAAGCTTTCTTATCTCTTCTTGCTATTCTTTGGAACTCTGCATTCAGATGTTTGTATCTTTCCTTTTCTCCTTTGCTTTTCGCTTCTCTTCTTTTCACAGCTATTTGTAAGGCCTCCCCAGACAGCCATTTTGCTTTTTTGCATTTCTTTTCCATGGGGATGGTCTTGATCCCTGTCTCCTGTACAATGTCACGAACCTAGGGGAACACAATTCACCACCCTAAAATGTGTCTCTTTGGCATGAGAATTAATTTAAGCTGATTATTTTTAAGGCCCCAAAGAGTCTTGGGGCCTTAAAAGAAACTTTGACTTTCCTTCAAACTGCCTAAAGGAATGTAGATAGTGGATTTGCTCTGGAATAGTATTATCACTGAGATAGCTGCAAATGATATGGGCAAGGTGTGGTAGGGGAAACTCTGAAAGTGAAAGTGTTAGTTGCTCAGTCATATCTGACTTTTTGTTACCCCATGGACTGAAGCCCACCAGGCTCCTCTGAACATGGAATTCTCCAGCCAAGAATACTTGAGTGGGTTGCCATTTCCTTCTCCAGAGGATGTTCCCAATCCAGGGACTGAACCTGGTTCTTCCGTATTGCAGGCAGACTCTTTACTGACTGAGCCACCAAGAAAAACCTAGGGGAAACTCTAGGCAGAGCCACAGAAACAATGGGACGCAGAGTAGAAACTGATTGTCTTAAGGGAAACTCTAGGCAGGGCCTAAAAATCAGTTTGTACTCTGTGTCCCACTTTTTCTGTGTGGCTCAAGAGCATTTGTTTACAAAATATTTGTTTTTCCATCTCTATGTGACTTGCTTTCCTTCCCTTTGAAGTCTCAAACCAATACCCACAACATCCTCTTCTGTCTTTAGCTGAAGATGGTATTTAAGGTAATGGCTTTGACCATTTTCGCCAATTACTTATTTTTCCTGAGTCTCTCCCATGTATATATGGGTTTTTTAAACTTTTGTGTGATTTTTTTTTACTGCTGTTAACCTGTGTCATTTAATTCTTGGACCAATCAAAAAATCTAGAAGCGTAGAGAAAAATTTCTTCCTCTGCAATAGACTGCAGAGACCAAAAAAAAAAAAAAAAAAAAAA
>NW_011485254.1:4854-5281 GCF_000754665.1 Bison bison bison | reverse complement strand
ATAAAATTTCCTGCCAACCCAATAAAACCTCTCTATAAAACATGGAGGAAAATGACAGGGTTTATTAATTGATAAGCATTAAGTCAGACTGCAATGTGGAGCACAGTCAATCTGCTAAAAGAGATTTGTCAGTTCAGTCGTTCAGTTGTGTCCAACTCTTTGCGACCCCATGAATCCCAGCACGCCAGGCCTCCCTGTCTGTCACCAACTCCCGGAGTTCACCCAAACTCATGTCCATCGAGTTGGTGATGCCATCCAGCCATCTCATCCTCTGTCATCCCCTTCTCCTCCTGCCCCCAATCCCTCCCAGCATCAGAGGCTTTTCCAGTGAGTCAACTTTTTGCATGAAGTGGTCAGAGTATTGGAGTTTTTGCTTTAGCATCAATCCTTCCAAAGAACACCCAGGACTGATCTCCTTTAGAATGGA
>NW_011485254.1:4322-4754 GCF_000754665.1 Bison bison bison | reverse complement strand
GCTTTTTCAGTGATCCACCGGATGTTGGCAATTTGATCTCTGGTTCCTCTGCCTTTTCTAAAACCAGCTTGAAATCTGGAAGTTCACGGTTCATGTATTGCTGCAGCCTGGCTTGGAGAATTTTGAGCATTACCCTACTAACGTATGAGATGAGTGCAATTGTCCGGTAGTTTGAGCATTCTTTGGCATTGCCTTCCTTTGGGGTTGGAATGAAAGTTGACCTTTTCCAGTCCTGTGGCCACTGCTGAGTTTTCCAAATTTGCTGGCATATTGAGTGAGTACTTTGACAGCATCATCTTCCAGGATTTGAAATAGCTGAACTGGAATTCCATCACCTCCACTAGCTTTGTTCACAGTGATGCCTTCTAAGGCCCACTTGACTTCACATTCCAGGATATCTGGCTCTAGGTGAGTGATCACACCATTGTGATT
>NW_011485254.1:0-1298 GCF_000754665.1 Bison bison bison | reverse complement strand
TAAAAACCATATGATTATCTCAATAGATGCAGAGAAAGCCTTTGACAAAATTCAACACCCATTTATGATAAGAACTCTGCAGAAAGCAGGCATAGAAGCAACATAACTCAACATGACAAAAGCAATATAAGACAAACCCACAGTGACCATTGCCCTCAATGGCAAAAAATTGAAAGCATTTCCTCTAAAATCAGGAACAAGACAAGGGTGCACACTCTCACCACTACTATTCAGCATAATTTTGGAGGTCCTAGCCACAGCAATCAGAGAAAAAGAAATAAAAGGAATCCAGATTGGAAAAGAAGTAAAACTCTCACTGCAGATTACATAATCCTCTACATAGAAAACCCTAAAGATACCACCAGAGAACTACTAGAGCTAATCAATGAACATAGCAAAGTTTAAAGGCATAAAATTAATACACAGAAATCCCTTGCATTCCTATACACAAACAGTGAAAAAACAGAGAAATTAAGGAAACAATCCCATTCACTATTGCAACTAAAAGAATAAAATACTTAGGAATAAATTTGTCTAAGAAACAAAAGACATATGTATATAGAAAAGTATAAAGCACTGATGAAAGAAATCAAAGATGACACAAATAGATGGAGAAATATACCATGTTCGTGGATTGGAAGAATCAATATAGTGAAAATAAATATATTACCCAAAGCAATCTATAGATTCAATGCAATTCCTATCAAACTACCAATGGTATTTTTCACAGAACTAGAACAAATAACCTCACAATTTGTATGGAAATGCAAAAAACCTCAAATAGCCAAAGCAATCTTAAGAAAGAAGAATGGAACTGGAGCAATCAACCTTCCTGACTTCAGACTATACTACAAGGCTATAATTATCCAGACAGTGTGGTACTGGCACAAAAGAATATAGATCAATGGAGCAAAATAGCCCAGAGATAAATCCACACACCTATGGACACAATAATTTTGACAAAGGAGGCAAAAATACATAATGGAGAAAAGACAATCTCTTTAACAAGTGGTGCTGGGAAAACTGGCCAACCACCTATAAAAGAAGGAAACTAGAATACTTTCTAACACCATACACAAAAGTAAACTCAAAATGAATTAAAGATCTAAATGTAAGACCAGAAACTATGAAACTCTTAAAGAAAAACATAGGCAGAACAATCTCTGACAAAAATCACAGCAAGATTCTCTATAACCTACCTCCCAGAGTAATGGAAATAAAAACAAAAATAAATGGGACCTAATTAAACTTAAAAGCTTTTGTACAGTGAAGGAAACTATAAGCAACGTGAAAAGGCA
>NW_011485253.1:10754-11348 GCF_000754665.1 Bison bison bison | reverse complement strand
TTTTATTACACTACAGTGAGGATCAGAGACACTGACCAGGAATAGAGGCTCAAGGATGTGGTCTCTGACTCGGTATTTTAGGTGGGATATATATATTTTTTAATTCTAATTTTCCTTTTTTTTTTTTTTTTCCATGTTGAGAGTGGTGAAATGTTCCTGCAGTTAAAACTAGCCAATTTCCAGGGAGAAATACAAAGGGGGCTGGCAGCACCCACCCTACCACTGCTCCCCAGCCCCTTCTGTGGACTCCCGTCATTTCCCTCCAGTGTGTAGAGGAGAGGTGAGGCTGGACCTACCTGTGTGCACGGGGTGCTCTCCACCAGGATAACCAGGAGGGAGAAGGGCTTCGAAGAGGCAGAGCTGGTTCATCTTTGTGGCCTTGCAGGAGGGCTCCTGAGGATGCTGGGGATGGACTGAGCTTTTAATATCCTGGCTGAGGGGTAGGATCAGGCCACGAGGAGGGGAGTGGGCAAAGGGAGGAGCTGGGTCAGTCCTGTTTATTGTGTGATCTCCCTACCTAACCACGTCTCCTGCTTCTCTCTGAAGGGGCCAAATGTCAAAAAACAGCAGTTCTCAGACCTGCCAATGCCTGTG
>NW_011485253.1:6006-6959 GCF_000754665.1 Bison bison bison | reverse complement strand
AGCAGCCATTCTGACCGGCGTGAGATGGTACCTCATGGTGGTTTTGATTTGCATTTCTCTGATAATGGGTGATGTTGAACATCTTTTCATGTGTTTGTTAGCCATCTGTATGTCTTCTTTGGAGAAATGTCTGTTTAGTTGTATGGCCCATTTTTTGATTGGGTCGTTTATTTTTCTGAAATTGAGCTGTAGGGGTCGCTTGTACATTTTTGAGATTAATTCTTTGTCAGTTGCTTCATTTGCTATTATTTTCTCCCATTCTGAAGGCTGTCTTTTCACCTTGCTTATAGTTTCCTTGTTGTGCAAAAGCTTTTAAGTTTAATTAGGTTCCATATGTTTATTTTTGCTTTAATTTCCATTACTCTGGTAGATGGGTCATAGAGGATCCTGCTGTGATTTATGGCAGAGAGGGGTTTGCTTATGTTTTCCTCTAGGAGTGTTATAGTTTCTGGCCTTATGTTTAGATCTTTAATCCATTTTGAGTTTATTTTTGTGTATGGTTTTAGAAAGTGTTTTAGTTTCATTCTTTTACAAGTGGTTGACCAGTTTTCCTAGCACCACTTGTTAAAGAGATTGTCTTTTCTCCATTGTATATTCTTGCCTCCTTTGTCAAAGATAAGGTGTCCATAGGTGCATGGATTTATCTCTGGGCTTTCTATTTTGTTCCATTGATCTACATGTCTGTCTTTGTGCCAGTACCATACTGTCTTGATGACTGTAGCTTTGTAGTATGGCCTGAAGTCAGGCAGGTTGATTCCTCCAACTCCATTCTTCTTTCTCAAGATTGCTTTGACTATTCAATGTTTTTTTGTATTTCCATACAAATTGTAAAATTATTTGTTCTAGTTCTGTGAAAAATACCGTTTGTAGCTTGATAGGGATTGCATTGAATCTATAGATTGCTTTGGGTAGTATACTCATTTTCACTATATTGATTCTTCTGATCCATGAAC
>NW_011485253.1:5306-5906 GCF_000754665.1 Bison bison bison | reverse complement strand
GTGATCACGAAGAGTCAGACATGACTGAGTGACTTTCACTTTCATCTAATTTTTTTTAATTCATGCTGCTTAATTTTTTAATTTATTTATTTTAATTGGAGGCTAATTACAATATTGTAGTGGTTTTGCCATACATTGACATGAATCAGCCAGGGTGTACATGTGTTCCCCATCCTGAAACCCCCTCCCACCTCCATCCTCATCCCACCCCTCTGGGTCATCCCAGTCCATAAGCCCTGAGCACCCTGTCTCATACATCGAACCTGGACTGGTGATCTGTTTCATATATGATAATATACATGTTTCAATGCTATTCTCTCAAATCATAACACCCTTGCCTTCTCCCACAGAGGCCAAAAGACTGTTCTATACATCTGTGTCTCTTTTGCTGTCTCACACATAGGGTTATCATTACCCATCTTTCTAAATTCCATGTATATGCATTAGTATACTGTATTGGTGTTTTTCTTTCTGGCTTACTTCACTCTGTATAATAATCTCCAGTTTTATCCACCTCATTAGAACTGATTCAAATGCATTCTGTTTAATGGCTGAGTAATATTCCATTGTGTATATATATCACAGCTTTCTTATCCATTC
>NW_011485253.1:0-5206 GCF_000754665.1 Bison bison bison | reverse complement strand
CTTCCCCTTTGCCCCCTCCCCTTACTCCCTTTCCTTCCCACAACAGGCTTTGTGCCACAGATACGGAAGCTCTTCCTCTAGCTCAGCCTCTGCCTGGAAGAGGGCCAGGTAAGCAGTATACATCCAGGCAGCTGAGATGCTGCCTCAATAGTCTCAGAAAGGTGTCTCTGTAGTCTGAGTCAAGTGATGGTGGGGGCACCGATGCCCAGAGGTGATGAATCTGCAGGAGACTGAAAAGGAGGACTTCAACTAACATACTGCTGTTCACTTATCCATCTTTTGATTCGCTCTCATCCACTCACAGACCATCCATCACAGGCCATGCCTTGCCCTAGGTGCTGGGATGCTTCCTGAGTGACCATATTGGACAAGATTCCACCTGTGGAATGACAATCTGTCTTTCCACCAGACCCACAGGCAGAGTCAAGTCTGAGAAACGCTGTTACTGGGCATTTGGCCCTAGCAGGCGGAAACAGGAAGTCTGGTTCTGTAAGGAGATTACAGACTGTTTGAGCCTGACCCCAGATCTTCCCTGTCCTCACTCCCCTCCTTATCTCCTGCTCCCACCCTTCACCTGGGGTATGAAAAGCACAGTCAACCCCCAGCTTTCCCCAGGAGCCCTCCTTGCAAGGCCATGAAGATGAGCCGGCTCTGCCTCTCCGTAGCCCTTCTGGTCCTCCTGGGCACCCTGGCGGCCAGCACTCCAGGGTGTGACACCAGCAACCAGGCCAAAGGTAAGTCTTGGCTCACCTCTCCTCTAAAAGTTGGGGTGGGGAGCAAGGGAGTCCATAGAAGGCACAGGAGAGTAGGGGTGGGGTGAGTGTTGTCAACCCTCTCTGGATTTCTTCTTATAAATTGGGCAGTTTTCATTCTAGGGACATTTTTTGACTCTCAATAGATATCACTGCCTATTAAGTTTTGGGGGAAAAAAGCATTCCACCTGACTCTACCAGATCAGGGACCTCATCTCTGAGACTCTCTATTCCTGGTCACTGCCTTGCCCCTGCACCTCACATAGCATCATACAAAATCCATATTTGATCCTTGTCTCGATTCATGCCCCAGGCCTCCTGAAACGCTAGGAATTCACTGTATTTTTGATTTAGGCTTCAGGCAGAAGGCAGGCTTAGAAGCTGCTGGAATGAGAGGGACAGTGGCTTAGTTATGAAGATGGTCATCACAACTCCATATAAGTCAACAACTAGAACTGTCTGTTTGCAATAGAGAATGTTAGAGTTGTGGGGGATGGTCAAATTGAGAAGGCCATTTGGAAACCTTCTTTCTGGGACAGAATTATGAATGCTGCTAGATGTAACATAATATAATAATCATGTTCAAATATATATATCTTCTCATGAAGTAGTTTAAGGAAAATTGGTATAATGCTTTTGATTAGCCTTAAAAGTTCTATAAGACTTCCGAGGTGGTTCAGTGGTTAAGAACCTCCTTCCAACTAAGGAATCCTGGGTTCAATCCCTTGTCAGGAAACTAAGGGCCCATATGCCATGGGGCAACTAAGCTGGTGGGCCACAATTACTGAGCCTTCAACCTGAAACTAAGACCCAATGTATCCAAATAAATGTGTGTGTGTGTGTGCACGTGCGTGCACGCCAAGTCGCTTCAGTCGTGTCGGACTCCTTGCGACACTACAAACTGTAGCCCACCAGGCTCATCTGTCCAGGGGACTCTCCAGGCAAGAACACTGGAGTGGGTTGCTGTGCCCTCTTCCAGGGTGTCTTCCCAACCCAGGGATTGAACCCAGGTCTCTTGCATCTCCTGCATTGGCAGCTGGGTTCTTTACCACTAGCACCACCTGAGAAGCCAAAAATAAATACACAAATGCGCAAAACAAAACCCACAACTCCAAAAGTAGGAAAAGAGCTCCGAGGTGAGAAACATTTGCTGTAGATCAGTAATTACTGGGTCTGGATACCTGGGTTTTATAATACTATTCTCTGTGCTTATGTGCATGTTTAAAACTTTCCATCATTAATTAAAAAAATGTGAAGGAAACAGGCTGTAATGGAAAAAGGCATGAAGAAAATTTGGATACCTCAGGAGGATTCTATAAATTGAATAATGATATGCTGATATTGTGATTATAAGAAGAAATATATGTTTTTTTTAATTCTTTTCCTAACACTAAGTTCCTAAAAACGTTGGTATTTCTTATATGATGAGAACAATAAAAGTGTCTTTTGGTATGTTATGTCAATGATTTTGGAAAGACCCTCATAACCCCAGCATGGGCTCTGAATGCACAGGAAGGAGTATCTGGCAGGAGAGAGGGTTGGAACTTTCCTTGCTACCCTCTTCCTTGATCTTTTATCCTCCGTCCTCCTCCTCCTCCTTGCCTCCACCTCAGGGAGGGGAGAGGAGCTGTTGATTGAACAATCACAATAGCTAATGATTTAATGCATCATGACTAGGTAATGAAGCCTCCACAGAAACCTCAACAGAGCAAGACATTCATATTATTCAAGAAACCTGAGATCGATTCAGGGAACAACATAAATAAATGCTCCATCAAGGATCATATGGACCACTGCAGCAGCCTGCTCCCTGGGCCTCCATGTCTGCCCTTCATCCCCTAGAGGGCACTGTCGGCACTGCAGCCTCAGGGATCCTCTTACTACTGATTCCTACCCCATTGCTCCCATGACCAATCCCTCAGTGACTCCCCGTTTCTCTGGGAGTCAAATTTTGATCTTAATAAGTCCCACAAGACTCCTCATGACCTGCCCCCATGGCCTCTCAGCCTCATCGCCTTCCACTCCCCTCCCCTCCACCCACCCAGCTCCATCCACCCTGGTCCTGGCTGCTGTTCCAACACACACCAGGCACGTTACTTCTGCAGCCTCTGCTCAAAGCCTCCTTATCACAGAAGGTTTCCCTGACCCTGGAGAGAAAAAGGACAGCAAACTTTTTCCACGTACCTCTCTACCTTCAGGAAACTTATAATCTATCACAGGATTTCTCCCCTCTGCTATTGTTTGTTTCCCTCCTTGAAGGCAAATTATTTTGCCATATTTTTTTCACAGCTGTTTCCCCACCCCAAGAACAATGCTTTGTAGGGACTTAGTAACTTCCATCTTCATTCTCTCAGCAAGTGCACAGTCATTGAATAGAATCAATATGACTTGAATTCCTTTTAGTAAAAAAAATCTACTTGATGATCAGGCATATCAGACTCTGCACATAGATGGCTCAAGACTGTCCTCAGTTCAGATGCCAGCCCCATGATCCTGAATAACTCATACTTGTGACCAACTGGCTAAAAGTCAAAGGTACCATGACCCCTCTTCCATCTTCACTCACTCAATAGAACCAGTGACTGAATTCAGGAAAGCACTTCACTTACTTTTCCCAGAAATTTAGAAAGGAGGCAACTCAGAGACAGAGAAGAAGAGGAGATGTGCAGGGCAAAGCGGGGGTAGGGGGGTGGGGGGGGAGGGTGTGAAGCTTTCATGTCCCAGTGAGCACAGCACCCTCACATCACCTCCTTGTGTTCATCGCCCTGAAAATAGTCTGAACCCCAATGTTTATGGATATTATTGAGTTTTCAATAAATCAGCATACTGATTGAATTGTCAGCTGCTGATAATTGATCCCAGTTAGTTTCCCCCACTCTCCCCAGAGGTGCCGGCGTGGTGAAGGGGCATGAAGGTTCACACCTTTACAAGATGGTTTAAATTTTTTTAGACCAGTCCGTACCTGAATGCTTCTCATTTAGTCTTCCGTAAGTCATCTCATAACCTATGAGAGACAGTAAATTCCAAGAGTTTTAGGAGGCTTGGACCAAGAACCAGGAAAACGATCAAAAGCAGATAATAAAGTAACAGTCAAAGGGGACAAGGGAAAGGGCTTGGAGACTTTACTAATATTGTACCAGCCTTGGTCCCCTGAGCCAACCACGCAAGGGCTGTGTTTCTTACCTTTCCCTGAAGTTGCTCTGCTCAGTGGTCTTATATCTTTCTGATTCATTTTAATAATAAAGAGATATCATTATATGAAACTTAAACATTCTTTCTTGCTCAAGGAAGTTACTCAGACATATTTTTTTCAAAATTAACACATCTAAGTAGAAAATGGACAAAAGTGGTCATGAAATGGATCAAACTCTTTATATTCCTGACAGGTAATCTTTTCGAAGAACCCATGGAACATGTACCCCTGTTCAGATGAGCAAACCGCAGATGGCTTGCCCCAGGACACAAGGCAGGGTAGTAGGGGGGTCAGGACGAGGTACTGTCCAGTCACAACCCACTTGACACACTTTCTGATTTGGCCAGGAACTTTGAAAATGCACATAACTGGCAAGAGTTTCCGGGTATTTTCATTACTCCCCTGTGCCCGCGTCTCACCTCAGCCCCCAGATCACAAGGTAGACTGAGTCTGAGTTTTCCTCTGACACCAAATGTGTGATGTCTCTACCAACACCAACCAATTCCCCAAACACCCACTGGGTGTCGCATAGTCAATTTACTTCTGATAGTGTATGGGTGGACTTCGTGCAGATCCTGCTGGTTGAGAGCTCTTACTGTCCTCAGTTCAGATATGAGTCATGTGATCTCAAATGCTTGTGACCAACTGGGTGAAAATCAGAGCTTCCATGACCCCTATCTCCATGTTCAATAACTATAGAACCAGCGACTGAACTCAGGAAACACCTCGCTTACTGTACCCATGTTATTATAAAAGATAAAGCTTGGGGCCAGTGAAATGGAGGAGACAGGTAGGGCAAAGGCGGAGTGGAGGTGTGCGGAGCCTACATACCCCAGTGAGCTCAGCACCCTCACGTCACCTCCTTGTGTTCATCACCCTGAAAGCTCTCTAAACACCAGTGCTTATGGATTTTTATTTAAGCTTCAAATCAAAGGCATATTGATTGATCTGTGGCCATTGGTGATTGACTGAGTCTCAGTGTCCTCCCCTCTCCCCAGAAATGCTGTCATGGGGCCTGGTGAAAATTCTAACTTGCAAATGCATGTTTGTCTTGCTTTGGAGATAAGCGTGGTTCTGAAGTTATCGTCAGTTGCTGTCCATGACTCATCTCATGACCTATGAAAAACAGTGAATTCCAAGAAGTTCAAAAGGCCTGCCTCATGAATCAGTCAAGGATCACATATATATCTTTTTATTACCCTACAGTGAGGATCAGAGACACTGCACTGACCAGGAATAGAGTCTCAGGGAGGTGGTCCCT
>NW_011485252.1:1360-2965 GCF_000754665.1 Bison bison bison | reverse complement strand
CAACCCACTCCAGTGTTCTTGCCTGGAGAATTCCAGGGACGGGGGAGCCTGGTGGGCTGCCATCTATGGGGGTCGCAGAGTCAGACACGACTGAGGTGACTTAGCAGCAGCAGCAGCATGAGTGCAAAAGCACTAGAAAAGCATTATAGTTTAGATAAAGGAGCACATTATCTTTGTCTACATTGGCAAGATTACAACCAGACCATTGTACCCAGTTCTGAATGCCCATTAAGAAAAATGCAGCATGCTGACAAAGGAATAACAAAATGACTGGAAGACTTGAAACAATATCATTTTAGAAATAGATGAGGCAACTTTAGATGATTTCAGTGGAGGAAAAAGAAATTCATATTGGACATGATATCTGACCTTAAATACTTGAAAGTATTCATTACACTTATTCTGTTAGTTTCAGTGATCCAATCTAGAATTAATGAAGTTGATCATACAAAGATACCAATCAGGGCTGAAAGTATGAGAGAAGGTTTGGTCAATCACAACTTTAAAAAATTTAAATGGCTACCTTGGAATTATTAAGATTGTTGTCAAGAAGCAGATTATTACTTACAACCTTAATGTTAAGATTTATATCAGTAAGGTTATTTATAAAGAAACCATTATTTAGAACAATTTTACTGAGGGTTGAGACTGACTTTCTTTCTTATGTTTGGCATTGAAGTTTTCCTTTCTGAAAATTATTTCCACTCATTCTGGTCACTATGACTGTTTCCTGATCACTTTTTATAATGAAGAACTGTGAACTGTAAGTTGTTTTTATTTAGAAATCGGACTTTGAAGTTTTCAGCTATCCAGAACATTACCAAGAAGCAGATAAGAAACTGAAATATTTATTATCAAGATCATGATACAATGTCTCATCTCTATCTGTATCAGATTATCACAGGCTTTATTACTTTGTGTCTTAATGTAAAATGCAACAATAATAATAAATTAGAAATTTGGTGAAAGGATGACCAGTTGGGCCAACAACCCACAACCTCCATAACATCTGAGAGAATCACTCTTTTTCAACACAAAATGATAATTATTTTTAATAATCAGAAGTCTTTTAAATAATCCTATTGACCTATCTAATGGATATTTTGTTTAGGGAGTTGAGGGAACACCTTATTTATTTTAGAAATTTTTCTTTAACATAATTTTTGGGCTTCCCTGGTGGCTCAGATAGTAAAGAGTCTGCTTGCAATGCAGGAGACCCAGGTTCCATCTCTGGTTTAGCAAGATCATTCCCTGGGTCTGGAACGTCCCCTGGAGAGGGGATGGCTACCCACTCCAGTATTCTTGCCTGGAGTTGCTGTGGACAGAGGAGCCTGGCAGGCTACAGTCCATGGGGAAAAATCGGACACAACTGAGTGACTAACACATACACACACACACACACACACACACAGAGGCACACAGATTTAAAAAAAAGGCCAAGAGAGATGCTCATTATTATATGGAATGGCGCTTATGTAAAGTGCAACCCACCCCCCCCCATGCCTAAAAATGTCAGATAAGCTTACCACACTTGATCCTAGATTTTACTCTTCAAAACAAGTGTAGGAAATTGGCCTTACTCCACATCCAATCCTAAGGATTTAT
>NW_011485252.1:0-1260 GCF_000754665.1 Bison bison bison | reverse complement strand
ACCCATTTAGTTCCAAGTGACAAGAATCAACTCAAATTAGGTTAAATCAAAACTGAGAATATAATTAGTTCATACATATCAGAAGGATGCTGGAGAAACTAAAAAATGGGTGGAGGAACCACAGGAACTAGTACTTCAGGGTCTAGAAACAGAGAGTCAAAGATACTAGTTTTTATATTTATATATATATATATATATATATAAAATATACTGTGTATAATAAATGTGCTACACATGTGGTATTTTGATTAACTAGAAATTTCTCATCTTCATTTTGAAATACCTAACATTGTCCAATACAAAAACACAGTGACATTACTTTACAACTCCTTGCTGACTGGTGATTCTTAGAATACATTCAAGGCAAAAATACTGTGAGGGAGGAAAAAAAAAAAAAAAAACTAGGAAACAGAATAGGGATTTCCCAGGGAGCCAAAAGAAACAATGATATGACCCAGAAAGTAGTAAATTATTTAAAGAACTTAACATAGTATCTATCACTTAGTGAATGTTCAGTAAATCTTAATCTTCACTGTACTTGTCTCATTTATTTCTAGAAAGTCCCATTTTACAGCTGAAGAAATTGGGGTATCAAGCAACTTTTGCAAGGTCACAAAGCTTATAAATAAATGATTCATGTGCAAGTGGAACATAGGCAATTTTTCTTTAAAATCTCTTGTGTTATGCTACTTGCCAAAACAATACATTACAGCAAAATTTCAAGTATTCCACTATTTTTAAGGTAAATTTCTTCATATAAATAGGTTTAGAATAAAAACATGGATATTTTAACATAAAAAGTCTTCAGTATTGATGTTTATTTAATGTTAAATGACATACAAAAATAAACCAAGAGTCAATATATCTATTAATAACTCTTCCAAACTGTTCAAATATGACTCACTGGGGAAAAAAAATAAATTTTACATCGTGATCCAGTAAACACATATGTCTTTTTTTTTATACAACTGAAACCAAAATTTTATGAAATAATATTTACCTTATCACATGTAATGCACTATGGTACCTTGTCTGGTAATTTTATCACTTTTAAAAAATAATGATGGCCATGAACTTTGAAATTGATTTCTTAACCCACTAATGGGTTGTAATCAACAGTCTGAATGAAAAACACTCATTTAGACAGTCATAATTGAATAGCTATGTGTACTTTTTTTTTTTTTACCTCCTAAGTATAATTGGATTCTCTAATCAACTAAAATAAAAAACAATATGAAACCAAAAATCTCTAGTCTAGAA
>NW_011485251.1:5473-5963 GCF_000754665.1 Bison bison bison | reverse complement strand
AACTTACACAATGATATTTGTCATTGTAAGAGTTGCTTATACAACCCCCTGTATGTCACTGTTTAAAGAGTTGGGTTTAGAAAGGGAAATAATTGAAACACGTTGGATAAAAGAAACAATAACGCAGTTTATAATCATTTAAAGTGTCTTGCTCTTAAAAGGCTGTGGTTAATGATCCAAATGATCACATCCCTTAAGTCCTCCATCTCAGACACCCAGGTACTGATCCTGAGTTTATTGAACTCAGCACTATGCTGTTTGCTGTTTTGTAGGGTGTGAGTAGGGAATAGCCCATTTCTCCCCAGGCAGAGTTTTGTATTTGTAATAAAGAGACTAGTCCCATTCTTGTTTGTTAAAACTGCCCAAGTTCCCAGATTCCTGAATTGCTTCAGCCTCACTAGCAGGATCTGAGCACACCATCCTGTGAAAAACAGCTTTTTATTGAGAATAAACCCTTTTAGTCTTAAGAGGAAGTATCTTGGGTTCCGAC
>NW_011485251.1:0-1172 GCF_000754665.1 Bison bison bison | reverse complement strand
TGCTTCCCCTAACACAACCATTTGTCACTTAAAAGCTTTCATGCAACTAGAAACAAATCCAGTTACACAGTTACAGATGCAGGGAGCAAACAGCAAAAACAAAACAATCAGAATTATTGTAAGTAAGATAGTTTTCCACCATGGGGCACTAGTTAACATCTCCCAAAATGAGGCAATTGAGGCTTCAGGAATATCCATAGCCCCAGTCATCTTGTTCATGTGTTTAGTAAAATGAGTAACATTAGTGCTCATATCAGGTATATATGTACAGCATTGGGTATGAATAATGGCACAAGTTCCTCCTTGCGCAGCTGTCAGAATATCTAAAGCCAATCTGTTTTGTAAAACCACCTTTCCAATTAGTGCTTGTTCAGCATTAAGAGCTGAAATAGCTTTTTGAGAACCTTATAATGCTTGTTGAGTAAAGTTAGTCAAAGCATCCACTCGTAGCATAACATCTGTAGTTCCCAAAGAGGGAACAAAGACTTCAGCCAAATAATCATACCAGTGAAATACAGACCTTGACCACCGAGTTTTAAGGTGGTGTAAATTAGCAGGCTTTTCTGGAAGCTCTGAAAATACAAAGCCGTGAGTAAAGGCTAGACCCAGGATGCATCACCCTATCCAACCAGGGGGAAGCCATGCCCATAGGTAAGAGCCACATATCCAATAGGTCAAGCCAGCTGACTGAGATATCCAGTCCCAATTAGTGCCTGGCCAGATAAAGGAAGGACCTGAATTGGGGTTGGAAAACACAGGAATGATTACATTGCATATTTCCTGAGGCAAAAATCCCAGTTGTTTCCAATCATTGTAATTAAGTTGTTGGCTAACTTTTGGGGATGGCTCTGTTTGTTCCCAGCATATAGGGGCAGTAGATACTAGACGTCCTTTTTCAGGAGTTAGCCATATAACCTCATCCCATATTTGATAAACGTCAGGTAAAAAACCATTAGATCCAGACCCATTTACCTTATGTGTAGTGCAATAGTCATTAAACCGAGACAATGTATAATCAAAATTAAAAGTCACGTTATGTCCATAGTTAAAGTACAAAGTGTTGCACCAGTCCATTTTAGGGTTAGTAGATGTCATCAGATGAAGAAGAGGCATCACATATGATTGTTGTCAAAGGTATTCGCAGACTTGGAGAAAGTCTTTTTCTTGAAGTG
>NW_011485250.1:9144-9800 GCF_000754665.1 Bison bison bison | reverse complement strand
ATGCCAATACTAAATGATGGGCAAAAGAAAAGTATGATAAGGAAAAGAAAAGGAGATGTCATTGGGAGAAAAAAGGTCTAAGAGAAGGCAAGGGAGAAAATGGCTCTAAGAGTATCCATAGTTGTACACATGACTGAGTGATCACATAAGATAATCAAAAGCACAATTAATATACTTGAGCATTGAAAGGTCTCTCTGAATTGTGCAAAATAGATATATTGGAGAGATTTAAAATATTATCTCGAGAAGCTTAGAGAGGAGAGAAAGGAGATAAAATTCCTTTGTTAGAAGGAGAAATCAGTAGCACAAAAAAATGGGGAAAGTAAAAGGAAAAAAGAAGACGTTAAGTTGGAAAAATAGCCAGAGAAGAAATATTTGATGTTACAAGCACAAGGGAATCCCCTTATTATAGCTAAGACAACTCTTCTGCTGAGAGGAAAGGGTGGATTAGTACATGGATATAGGGATGTGAAGAGGTGAGCAGTTGAACCTATTTATGTTGACATTTTAATTGCTCTGTGATACAGTCAGAGAGAAAATCCTGAGTGGTGAAGTTGACCTTAGTTGGGTGAGGGCAGGGGAAATAATATTTCCCTAGCTATGATGGGAGTATTGGAAAGACACAAGGAAAAAGTAGAGAAAAGAGACCAAGATTT
>NW_011485250.1:4399-5304 GCF_000754665.1 Bison bison bison | reverse complement strand
TTCCAAGACAATGAATGAAAGAGATAAGGTCATTTCTTGTTCTATTCAGTTATGATTTCAATGTTGAACCCCATAATTTACAGCCTGAGGAACAAAGATGTGAAGGGAGCTCTGAGCAAACTGGCTGGAAGATAGTCAACATTCAGAGGCAATGATTTTTGACATTTTTAAAAGGTACTTTGAACACTGTGATAGATAACAATAGCTCTACTAGCTTTACTCTTTTCTTTCCTTGCCTTGTTTCCCTCAGATGATTTTCTTCTCTACAAATATTCACTGAATGCCTACCCTATGAAAACACTGTGCCCAGAACCTCAAAATATGAGTAACTTAATGCCTTTCTTAAAAAACTTGAAATTCACAAGATAACACAAATATAACTCTTTTAAGAGGTAACTCTTTCAAAAGCTAAATAAAGAAGGAATATTTTACAAACTTTTGCACAGCAGAGGAAACCATGAACAAAATGAAAACCTATGGACTGGGAAAAATACTTGCAAATGATGAAAGCAAGAGCTTAATTTCCAAAACACACAAACAGCTCAACCAACTCAATAACAACAACAACAAAAAAAAATCAAAAAATGAGCAGAAGACCTAAACAGACATTCCTCCAAAGAAGACAGTCACTCTCACTGTGTGTGTGTGTGTTCAGTCGTGTCCAACTGAGCACAGGGCTACGGACTGTAGCCCACCAGGCTCTTCTGTTCATGGAATTTTCCAAGCGAGAATACTGGAGCAGGTTGCCATTTCCTACTCCAGGGAATCTTCTTGATCCGGGGATTGAACCTGTGTCTCTTGCATCTCCTGCATTGGCAGGTGGATTCTTTACCACTAGTGCTACCAGTCAGTTGGCCAATTGGCACCTGAAAAGATACCCAACATTGCTAGTTATTTGGAAAATG
>NW_011485250.1:0-397 GCF_000754665.1 Bison bison bison | reverse complement strand
GAGAGTAGGGCTCTGAATCAAAGGGAGGAAGGCAGATAGAAAAGATCTTGAGTCCTAAGTATCACCACTCTACAAGTCCTGCTTTTTCTTTTATGTCCTGTCCAAATTCCTGGAGCATAAATCTGGATAAATATAACCAGTTAATTATTTTCTTCCCTTTATTAATATATCCATTCATCTTTTTAATTCAAGGAAAGTATTTCAAGTCATATATATACTAGGAACAGTACTAAGAATTGTCTTTGAATTTGTGTTTTTGTTGCTGCCAATGGGCAAAGAAGTTCTTCCAGTTACTATTTCTCAGTTTCAATGTATATACTTGGTTTTTTGAGACCAGAGAAAGATCTCAGCCCCTAAAGAATGATGAAACAGTTTTACAAGAAGATGATTTTCTGGT
>NW_011485249.1:23800-25322 GCF_000754665.1 Bison bison bison | reverse complement strand
CATATTAGGATTTGGGAAATAATGATTAATCAATTCACAAATGAAATTATGAAATTAAAATGAAAAGACCATTCTTGAGGATCAACCTACTCAGGTATTTAAAAATCAGAAAAGGAAGGAAACATACATCTAACTTATAAAAATAGAATTTAAGTAGATGGAAGGGAGGTATGAAGGGCATTTTAAGCATCCAAAGAAATGGAGGCAGCTGAAAGGTAGTGATGTGTGAGAGAGCTCTGGAAATAGTGATTCTTTGCACAGACTGAATCAGAGTAGCCTGGGTGCTACAGACAGCATTTGTAAGTGGAACACCACTCTGCATAAATAACAGGGAAACTTTGAGTGATTTCGGTAAGGGAAGTGACATAACAATGTACCTATAAGGGAGTTTTATGATACTCTGTAAAGTGGATTAGAAGTGAAAGAGACTAATTGTATTAGCTTAAATATAAAGAGAAAAGCATCCTAGCTAAAATGATATTTTTTTGATTGAATTATTTTTTTTAATTGGAGTAACAAATGGTTTAAGCATTGGATATAATGGAAAAAAATATTTCTTGTGACCTGTTTCAGCTGTTCTTTGTTAATATTTCAAAGTGAGAAAAGTGTTTTTAGCTTTTGTTTTGAGAATCACAATGATTATTGATAAAAACCAACTGAAAATTAAGATAATATATTTAGATTTAAAAAGTGAATAATTTGCCATATTTTTAGTTAATTGGAAGTAACGGTTTAATGATACCATAACATTCAAAATGGCTAACTGAGAGCCTGTGCTATCAAAGATGAGAATTCTAATTATGATATCAATAAGTGATCAAATATTTTACTGCTTATTATTTTGACCTAAGTCCCTAGAATGCATTCATACATGCCTAGTGCCTTTGTAAAGCTCATTTCTGTGGTAGATAGACCATCCTTAGCCACCACAAAGCACAGACAGGCAAGTGATACCAAAACTGTTCTTCTAGCAGTTGTAAAATGAAGAAGATCAATAAATTAGATCTTGCCCTCCCAAATTCATACATCTCCCACCTTGTCTGGCAGTAGTGTGGGAAGTATTCACTATGACGTGGGGACATGAATCTCTTATTTCTCCACCCACTAAAGTTTAGCAGTCTGTGTTGAGTGGATATAGTTAAACTTCATTAGGGAAGAATCTGCCTTATTCAAACAAAATACCATTTCTCTAGCATGTGTTGAAGAAAGCCAAAATAATTAATACCAGTTCCTAGTCAGCATTTCAAATATAAAATTACAAGGAGCATTTATAGTCAATCAAAGTGTACTTAAAATACACTGTGCATGCACATGTGAGACAGGCTGAAATGCTGTTGTCATGTAGCATATGATATTACAAGTACAATAAGGACAGTTATGATGAAACAGAAAATGAAGATCATGGCATCCAGTCCCACCACTTCATGGGAAATAGATGGGGAAACAGTGGAAACAGTGTCAGACTTTATTTTTCTGGGCTCCAAAAATCACTACAGATGGTGACTGCAGCCATGAAATTAAA
>NW_011485249.1:19118-21136 GCF_000754665.1 Bison bison bison | reverse complement strand
TTCTTCATTTTTCTTTTACTTTTAAAAAATGAGGTAGATTTTGCATCCATTGAAATAAGTTTCTTCATGACCCTTCCCAGGCCATCTGTGCCTCCATCCATAGGCACATTTCAATTATAAGTTAGGCTTGCCTGTTTTACAGCTTCATATGAATGGAACTGTTCTTCTCCATTTTTTTCACACGACATGAAATGTTTGAGATTCATCAATGTTGATCCACATATCCCTAAGCTTTGTTTTGTCGAATGGTATTCAATTGCATAAATATATCAGAGCTGTTTATCCACTTCCCTCTATTTTTACACTTACTTCTCTAAGTATCCACAAAGTCTAAAATATTTCTATTTGATTCTTTATAGAAAAAGGTTTCTGATTCCTGTTCTTGAATGATTATCAGACTGATTCATGCTATATGAGCTCTGCATCTAATCAAAATGTTTTCTTTGACTTAAGTTATAGTATTAGGTCTTCAGTTTTTGTTTAAAATCAATATAAAATGACCAAAGGTCATGGAAATAATATTCCTCCATCTTTTATTTTAAAACATAATTTTAGATCATGGACAATTAGTATGTAGTACTTGGCAGTACTTGAGCTTCTCTGATGGCTCAGATGGTAAAGAATCTGCCTGCAATGCAGAAGACCTGGGCGTCGATCCTTGGGGTACAGGGAAGATTGTCTGGAGAAGCGAAGGCAACCCACTCCAGTATTCTTGCCTGGAGGTTCCATGAACAGAGGAGACTGGTGGGCTACAGTCCATGAGCTCTCAAAGAGTCAGACACAACTGAGTGACTAACGCTTTCACTTTCATTTTCACAATGTATCTTAAAATATTCAAACTAAAAGGCTACCTATAATTTGTCAAAGAAATACATTGTTCTGGCACAATGGTGCATTTCCCTTTGCCAAACCACGAAAATATGTAATGCATAGTATTTTCTACCTTGCCATTCAAGACAAGTTGAATTTAATGCTTTATGCTCAGGTTTTATTATAATCATTTATTCTGATTTTTTCAAAAATTTGCACTATTGCTTTTATATTTACTAATGTTATTTATGTATGTATCGTCCAGTGAAGGAAATCAAATACATTTGCAACAAGGAATAACAAGTCAATTAATATGTTAATATATGCATACAGTAGATTTCTTAAAATACATCAAACCTCTATGAGGGTCACACAACCCTCATAGAAAGTTTTGAATCTCATGCACACAGATTGTCCTAACTTGGTTTCCAAATACTTACCAAGAAGCTATAAATCCATAAAAATTTGACTGAGTATAAATATGGGCATTGGCTCTGCCCATATTTACCAATATTATCTCCTCCTCTTTTGGTAATTGCTGCTATTTTTCATATCACTGAATTAACACAATAAAAAAAGTGAACAAATACTGAGGTTAAAAACAGAATACTATGAAAATCAAAGATAAAATGGGGGCAGTGTT
Organism: Bison bison bison; assembly: GCF_000754665.1. NCBI lineage: Eukaryota > Metazoa > Chordata > Mammalia > Artiodactyla > Bovidae > Bison > Bison bison. Next base: position 19,683 of record NW_011485249.1, on the reverse strand, counting down.
GATATTTATAACTTAAGTTCTGTGTGTGTGTGTGTGTGTGTTTGAATTACCTATTTTCTGAAAGTATGAGTCACAGAGTATTAGAACAGAATGACATGTTACAAATTCTGCAGATAATCCCCTTATTCTTTCAGAGGAAAAAGATAAAGCCTGGCAGATGTTCCCTGGCACACCAAAGTCAGTGGGAATATCAGGGGCAGAATTAGAGCCAGTTTGTACTGTAATAGGTTTATTATCATGTCTTGTTGTCTTACCCTTTCTTTTCTTTTCTTTCTTTCTTATTGAAGTATAGTTGATTTAGAATGTTTCAGAAGTACTGCAAAGTGATTGTTATATATAAAACATTCTTTTCCATTGTAAATTATTACAAGATATTGAGTATAGTTCTCTATGCTATACATTAGGTCCTTGTTGGTTATCTATTTTGTGTGTATACATACACACACACACACATATATAGTAATGCATATTTATATCTGTTAATCCCCAATTCCAGATTTGTCCCTCCCCTGCCTTTGTCCCCTCTGGTAACTTAAGTTGGTTTTCTATACTTGTGAGTCTGTTT
>NW_011485249.1:18659-18865 GCF_000754665.1 Bison bison bison | reverse complement strand
TGGCAAGCTATAGTCCATGGGGTCGCAAGAGTTAGACACAACTCAGAGGGTAAAGTGTCTGCCTGCAGTGTGGGAGACCTGGGTTTGATCCCTGGGTGGGGAAGATCCCCTGAAGAAGGAAATGGCAACCCATCCCAGTATTCTTGCCTGGAAAACCCCATGGATGGAGAAGCCTGGTGGGCTACAGTCCATAGAGTCGCAAAGAG
>NW_011485249.1:12043-17799 GCF_000754665.1 Bison bison bison | reverse complement strand
ACCGCCGTACTGTTTTCCATAGTGGCTGCACCAGTTTACATTTCCACCAGCACTGTAGGAGGGATCCCCTTTCTCCACACCCTTTTCAGCATTTACTATTTATAGACCTTTTAATGATGGTCCGCTTCCCTGGTGGCTCAGATGGTAAAAGAATCTGCCTGCAATGCAGGAGACCCACATTTAGTCCCTGGATTGGGAAGATCCCCTGGAGAAGGGAATGGCAACCCATCCCAGTACTCTTGCCTGGAGAATTCCATGGACAGAGGGCTACCTGATGGGCTACAGTCCACGGGATCACAAAAGAATTGGACACAACTGAGCGACTAACACACATGTATAATACACATATTTTGACTGGTGCTAGGTGATACCTCATTGTGGTTTTGATTTACATTTCTCTAACAATTAATGATATTGAGTATCTTTTCATATGCCTTTTGGCCATCTGTATGTCTTTGGAGTAGTATCTATTTAGATCCTCTGCCCATTTTTTTATCTTTTTTTTTTTTTTTCATATTGAAACTGCATGAGTTGTTTGTGTATTTTAGAGATTAATCCCTTTCAATCACATAGTTTACAAATATCTATATGTTGTCTTTCCATTTTGTTTATGGTTTCCTTTGCTATAAAAGATTTTAAGTTTAATTATCTCATTTGTTTATTTTTGCTTTCATTTTCATATAACTTATGTTCTTCTTGAAGCTTGATTTTATTGCTGCTTTCTTAATTTTATTCTGTTATCATTTAGTAATTAGGCATATATATTCAAGGCCATTTTAAGTACATTCATGATCACAGTAATAGATACTTCATTGTCAAAATATAGTCATAATTGGAAAACAAAATAGATCATTTGGATGTTCTAGGGAATAGGAAAGTTTTGACCACCCATCATATCACTTACTTTTCAGAAAATTAAAAAAAAAAAAATACTACATCACAAAATAAAATACCCTGGGGTTATTATGCTTAGTGAGATAAGTCAGACAAAGAAAGACAAATACTGCATGTTTTCATTGATACAGAGAATCTAAAAGATGAAACAAATGAACAAATACAACCAAATAGAAATAGACTCACACATAAAGAGAACAAACTAGGGATTACCAGAGGAGAGAGGGGTAGGGATAGAGACAAAATAGGTGAATGGGATTAGGAAGTACAAATTTCTAGTCATAAAATAGGTGAGTTATAAGGATGTAATGTACAACACAGAGAATATAGTCAATATTTTATACTAACTGTAATGTGTGATATATAAAAAATATTGTATTATTTTGTACACTTGAAACTAATTTTATATTGTACATCAGTGATATTTCAATTAGAGAGAAAACACACACACACATAGATGAGAATGAGTTCCCTCCATTGAACAGGCCAGGACAGGTCACAGATACCTGGGCCTATGGGACAGTGGTATCAGAAATTTTTCTGCAGAAGATGGTTATTTTGAGGTGCTAGCCTGCCATCTTCTCAGTCAGTCAGCTCCACAAATAAAGTCGTATTCCTTGCAAAAAAAAAAAAAAAGAAAATTTCCTGCAATTGGGAGAGGAGAGTTCTGAGAAGAAAGGACTTGGACATAAATGATAATTTTGTGCCAAAAGAAGACCAGATGTGTCCATGGATCCTCTTTTTTCATGAGATCTAAAGTGATGGAATATCTCAGCAATGGAGGGCAGCTTGCCATATCCTATGGCGCTCTATAGGAAAGACAAGGGAAAATACACAAGCACCTTCCTTAATGAACAGTCCCATATTCATGTTGTCAGTGGTGATTAAGTGTTCACAGTATATCAGTGGCTATATTAAATTAGCATTCTTAATTTGAGTGTTTTGGTTTGGCTTTTTTTTTTATTGAATTCATAAACTGATCATTTTTATAGCTGCATAAAAGCTGGAAGCTAAAGATATGCTTTTAAATATATTTGTTTGAGCATATTTTAGTAATTGGCTAGTACAACTAATTGAAGCCACAGAGGGAGACCAAAATAATTTTTTTCTTTTCCTTAAATTGTCTGAACAGTGACCAAGTTTAAAAAGCATGGCTTTCAGAAAGTAACACATGCTATTAAAGTGGTCCCCTTGAGAACAGAATAATAAAAAATTGTTCTGCCAAAACAAGCTCGAAAATACAAATCAAAACAACACTGAGACATTTCCCCTCACTTATCAGATTGGCAAAAAGAAAAATCAAAGTTTGACCATTCACCTTTCTGTGACATTTTGAAGTACCAGGCACTGTCCTTCCTACATTGCTAGTATCAGTGCAAAGTGGTTACATCCCCATGGAAGAAAATCTGGCAATATTTATCAAAATTGCCATTTGATCCAGAAATCCTACTTCTCAAAACCTATCCTACAGATACAACTGCATGTGCACAAATTAACAGGCTTTTAGCTAGGTGGGTAGTTCTGAAAGGAGGTGGAGGTGATTTTTTACCTTGCCCCAGGGGATATTTGGCAAAGAGTGGAGACTTTTTTGGATGTTATAAATAGGGAAGGGGGTGCTACTTGTATGTAGTGGGTAGAAGCCAGGGCTGCTGCTAAACATCCTACAATACATAAGCTAGTGAACAAAGAATTCTCTGTCCCAAATATCAGTGATGCTAAAGTTAAAACACGCTGATATAGATCAATTGTTTTATTTATATGATAAACTATGCTACTTTCTATAATTTCTGTCTTCTGTTTTGTTTTCAGATTTTAGGGACAGCTTTTTCAGTTTTATTCAGCATTTATGGTTTAGGTTTTTTCACTTTGATTCCTCCGTGATAACAATGAACTTAGATTAGAAATATCTAGTAAGTTAAAATATTTAATAATTACAGCATATCAATGGGGAAAAAAGTCTTAAGTGCCAAAACAAAAGCCTTTGTAAGCATTTGCTTTCTGTATCTTAGCTTTTTGTATCCCTGCACTGAAAATATAATTTAGAGTTTTGAAATCAGCAAAATACCATTAGATTTTCATCAGATACACAAAGTCTGAAGGGTACTTTGTTACTTTATCAGAGTTTCCTTTCCGTGAATATTTAAAAATTTGTTTCTGGAGAATTTCTTGATACAAATGCAGCCTAAACAAAGTGTCAACAGCTTGAGACAAAGAGGTTATGTACCTTCATTGAAAAATTGTGAGCTGTATGATTTGTGCATGTGATCACTGTACTTGGAGCCCAAAATCTTTTCAAATGTTTACGAAAAACAGATAACTCATAATAAAACATGAGAAAAATACAAAATGTCTTAAGAAAGTACTGTGCTATGATTAGTAACACATAAATTTTACATCTCTGCTTCTCAAAGAATGTGTATACATTTTTATACATGAAAAAACTTTAAGATCCTTTATCTTTCTGTTTCTCAAAAAATGGGTTGTACAAAATCCTGTTTTTAGATTAACTTTCCCTTTTAGTCTCCATAGAAAAATATTTTGGAATTGAGAAAACCTAAACACACACACACACAAACAAAATCAAGCACTCCTTCATTTTCTTTTTCTCTCTTACTTCTGGATCTTTCCGTTTCCCTTTAGCTTAATATTTCTATTGGATATACTAATCTAATTCCAGAGAAAGACATATTCTACATATCTGATATCTGTTTGTATTTCTGTTTAGTTGTTGAAGCTTTTATGGGCAGTGTCAAAATGAAGCTAAGAAATGAGAAGCTAATTTTAGGTTCAGAAGTACTGAACTTCCTGTGAGGATCTGTGTCTATGGCTGTAATAATTCTGATTATAAGAATATCCACTGGTAGAAGTAGAGATGTGATTGTCATCTATGAGCAGAGGATTAGGCAAGTAATAAGTGACTGAGTGTATGTTCATGATACAAACATCATCCTTGTCCATAACTCAAATATATTGTATATAACCCGCTAAGGAAGAGGAACAGCATCACCATTGACAACAATTATGATAAATCAATTTTTTATATTAGGTTTTGAAGTTGATCTATTAGAATCTCAGCATTTTGTTTGAACAGTAATATTCTTAATTAAGAAATATGCTATTCACTACATTTCTAATTTGGCAGAATCTATATAGTCCTTTTAGGTGGGTTGGGTCATTAACAGCTGTCAGTGAGTTATCATCTGGTTATTAGATAAAATCAATCTTTTATGATAAGCATAGCTGAAAAATTTAAGAGAATAAATGCAGATTTCTAAAATAAGTATTTTAAAAATTAAGAGTTACAAGTCAACAGACTTTAGTACTACTGTTAACAAACCTTTTAATGTTGGAGAAAATGTCTGCCCATCTTTAGCAAATCCTTAAGAAGACACTTCATGAAATCTGTACTCAGTATATATATTTAACCTCAGCTGTGTTTGAACAGGGGTGTAAATACTTAATAACTTCTTTGTTTTTCTGTCTTACAATATTTAATAGTTAGCACAAGCTTCTGTCCTCAAAGCACCTCCTGTTGTCAGAATGTTTCCCATTCTCTGAAGAGCTTCATGAACCACTGACTAAGCTTCCACCACAGTTTCTCATTGTGGCTAAATTCATGAATATGAGGTAGATAATTTTGTTTCTACAGCCGATATGTAAACATACCTTACAAACATATTTCTTATGATTTATATTTTCATTCCTTTATTCATTCAGTAAATAGTAATTGAGGACCTTCATTGCTGTGAGAAGTATGATTTTTGTCTTCGTGGAGCTTATGATCAGTGGAAAAGAAGTGACAGTAAACTGCCAAAGACACAACTTGTTTTAGAATAATTTACTGTGGAAATAAATAAAACGATAACTGTGGTAAATGCTACCTTGAACAAGTAAAGGAGGCTATGAGAGCATAGGTCCTGGGACCTTGAGTACTAAAGATGCCCCATCAGAAGACCAATACACCACACCTGGAGGCTGAATCAGAGTTAGCTGGATGTAGAGATGGAACAAAAATAAGTCACCTTCTGGGCATCAGAGAAGTATGTAGGAATTTTCTGTGGTGGAACCCAGCTTGACCCGTTTGAGGAAGAACTTACTGTGGGTGGAGCAGAGGGAACAGGAAAACTTACCAAGAGAGAAAGTAGGCAAAGTTGGCAAGACCATGCAAAGTATGGTGAAGATTTGAAACCTCTAAGAATAGTGGGGGCCACTGAATGTTTTAAGCATGAAGTAATATGTTCTTTTAATGGTAAACTGAGCAAAGTAGATTCAAGGAGAGAAGTTAATGTAGTTTCCACAGTATTTCAGGCCAGGTAGTGGCTTGCACAAGGGTGAGAGGAACATGTTAAGATCAAGTAATGCGCTGATATATATGAAGTGAGAGCTATGTGAGTAGTCATGACTGGTAACCAAAATCATCATTAACTTATCACTTTGGTACTGAATTCACACCCATAACACACACATTAGTCACTCAGTTGTGTCTTACTCTTTGCGACCCCATGAACTGTAGCCCACTGGCCTTCTCTGTCCATGGGATTCTCCAGGCAAGAGTATTGGAGTGGGTTGCCATTCCCTTCTCCAGGGAATCTTCCCGACCCAGGGATTGAACCTGCATCTCCCAACTGTGGGCAGATTCTTTACCATCTAGCTACCAGGAAAGCCCATGTGTTTGTATATGTATATACATATATATGTATAAAATATTTAATCAAACATATTTCAGAGAATTGTAGAGTTATCTATCTGTCTAACAAAATAGTGTCATAAAACAACAATGGCAATAATCATTTGGGTATTCCAGCAAGCTCATTATGTTGCAAAAAAAAGGGGAAAGTCTCCCATCCAGATATTGTCCCTAC
>NW_011485249.1:11433-11943 GCF_000754665.1 Bison bison bison | reverse complement strand
TATCAACCCAGTGTGTATATCATAGTGCCAACATATCATGCAGCAAGAGCTATATTAGCCAAGAGTGCCTGTTATTTGGGTGAATCAGGAAATTATTGAGTTTTACTCAATATGGCAGAAAATTAGTGATTTTAGAAACCAGAATATTTGATTAAATATAATAATTTAAAAGTCCATTGAATTATAAAAATTAATTTACAAAATCAGAAAACATTTATCTGTAGGAAATATTTTTTTTCTGGCAAACAACAAAAACATTTCAATGATGGAGAAATATATATCAAAATATAATGGAAATTGTTATATATGTCATTTCTCTGAATTTCTGTAGTTTTCTGTGCTGTAATATCAAGCATATGCATTTGTTTAATAGAACTTAATAGGCATATAAGAAGTAAATGGAATCACTGAAGATTCATCTGAAATAGGATAAAGATTACAAAGTAATCAAAGAAAATAGAGGATGATGGGTAAACCAAAAGAAGCTATTTTCTTTGACTATATAATTAA
>NW_011485249.1:9954-11229 GCF_000754665.1 Bison bison bison | reverse complement strand
TCTCTGGGTCTTTGTTGCAGAGCATGGGCTGTTTATTGCCGTGCATTGGCTACTCTTTAGTTGTGGTGCCCGGGCTTCTCATTGCATTAGTTTATCTTCTAGTGGTACATGGGCTCTAGGGTATGTGGGCTTAGCTGTCTCATCACAAGTGGGATCTTCCCAGAACATGAATTGAACCCATGTCCCCTGCACTGGCAGGAGGATTCTTAACCACTGGACCACCAGAGAAGGCCCAGGTACTTTATTTTTGTAGAGTATTTTTTTGTATGATTCTTAGAAAACTCACCAAGAAAGGAAGATTGGCAGTCTAAGTACATCACAGTCACAGAATACCAAACTAGAGCTTAAATGATGATAATGGTAATATGTAACACTTATGGAACGCTCACTGGGAACCAGGACTTTCTAAGGATTCCACATGCATTTGTACCTTGAATTCTCAAAAATAATCTTTGTAACAGATACTATCATCATGTCCACATTCCAATTGATGAAAATGAGTGTAGAGCAAAGAAATTTTCTCAAGGCCCTACAGAGACCAAATGGAAGAACCCAAGGCTCTGACTTCTGATGTCCCAGCCTAGGATACTGGGCCTGTCATATAGCACAACTACTAAGAAGATGCCATCAACAGAAGCATCACATATGCAAGATGTAATCTGTAACCTGTGCAATGGAGTGTGGTGGCCCTCCAGGTCAGAGATCAGAGGAAGAGGAATAGAACAGAGAAGGGACAGCCAGGATGATAATAAATTAGTAAGGCTAGTCATGAAAGCCAAGAGCAGAAAGAACTTCAACTGGTCAAACATACTGCTGATGGGTTGAGTGAGCTCAGAACACAAATCTGACCATTGGATTAAAGGCATTAATGGACAAGCTTGCCAGTCTTGTCACAGGCAGTCCTACTAAATGAAGAGGATGGGAGCTTTATCAAAGTGAGTTGATGAGAGGAAACAACGTGAGGGGGAGTAGAGCAGAGGATCAAGATCTGGAGGCCAGCGTGGGATCATGGGAGGACCAATGACATATTTCTCAGGAGCTGTTTATGATTACAGACCAAACCCAACATGAGAGTTTACATTCAGCTTGCAAACAAAGCACAGCCAGATGACTGACCTTGGGAGAAAAGAGACCAGCATGATGCATAAATCAGCAAATCAGACACAAAAAAAGACAACAAGTAGTCAAAGAACAGTGTCCTCAAGCTATAGAACATCTGGGAAATAAAAAGAGTCATGAATCTGATGTACAGTTAAACAGTAAAACCACTCCCAC
>NW_011485249.1:9464-9854 GCF_000754665.1 Bison bison bison | reverse complement strand
CCAGGGGATCTTCCTGACCCAGGGATCGCACCCGGGTCTCCCACATTGTAGGCAGACGCTTTACTGTCTGAGCCACCAGGGAACCCCCATAAGGTCTCACTCTCATAAGGTCAGCTAAAAGACCAGACATTTTGATTAACTTAAAACAACTACATTTTCTTCTGCTATGGCTACAAGAACAGTAAGCAACAAAATAAAAATTGAGAGAGAAAAGTTGCTATGCATCGAAAGCTCTTACATGTTTTCTTCGAAAAAATGTTGCTAGAGAGCAAAAATATTGGGGCCTCTGAAACATGCATATTTTATCTGAGTTTTAGGCAATTAGCATCCAATTTCAGGCTCCATCCAAGACTTATGCTTCATATTTTGAACTATATTCCCCCCCCTCTT
>NW_011485249.1:8366-9170 GCF_000754665.1 Bison bison bison | reverse complement strand
CTAAATGTCCACCAAGAATAGTATCCTGACAAGGAAATGCCAACTGATTTAAATAGAATGGATCCATAAATAAAACATATTGGAAAAATGTTCATCAAACCTCTGGACAGCAGAGTCCGTGTTTTGTTCATGTTAGTGTCTGAGACTGAGCATAGTATCTGGCTGCCAAGATGCACACTCAGTTGTTGTTGAATAATACCAGTATTAAAATGATCAATCCAGGTTGGTGCAAACACACCTGTGCAAGGAGTAGGGATTGAGGGGGAGGATCCTGGCATTTTCATTTTATGAGGCTTGATAGTTTTACTGGACAGATAGAACAAGGATGATGAAGATAAAGGAAGGTTGATGGAAAGGGAGTGGTGAGGGTCCTTGACTCCTACTTACTATGTTTCAGTAAACAGGAAACTGTTCACTCAAGAGTGCGAAAAATATAGGAAGAAAAACATCCCAGATTTCTACCTCCTCCCTCATGATTCCCCATGGGAGAAAAAAAAAAAATGTATCAGTTCGGTGAATTTGGATGAAGGAATAAAACATGAGCAGATGATCAGAGCCTTCTCTTTCTTTCCCAGTAACTTGAATCTAGGAATCTATTTTTTTCTCCTCCTCCTCTTTCTTGTTCAGGTTGTAGACTTCCTGTGGGAAGTAAACTGACCAGTTTGGTGTGAATACTTTCGATTTTGATGGAAAGTTTTAATAAGCCAGTTGTGTCCAAAGTTCCAAACCACTGTCCAGTTCATCTTTATCGATAATTAGCTGATGTTTTACTTTTTATCTGCCTTATTTCTACATCTACTTCTC
>NW_011485249.1:7835-7937 GCF_000754665.1 Bison bison bison | reverse complement strand
GCCTCTGCATATACTAAAGAATAATATTTTCAGAGTTGTGACCAAACTTGTCCCTTCATTTAAAAAAAATAGCTTTATTTAGATTCCACATCTCAGAAAAAA
>NW_011485249.1:5969-7735 GCF_000754665.1 Bison bison bison | reverse complement strand
TTTTTTTAGATATATACCTGAGAGTGGAATTGCTGGTCTATGATAATTCTATTTTTAGTTTGAGCAGCCTCCATGCTGTTTTCCAAAGTCTACTGTACCAACTTAAATTCCTACTGACACTGTAGGAGAGTTCCCTTTTCTCCACATCCAATGTTTGTTATTTTTGTTTTTTGATTATAGCCATTCTGACGGGTTTGAAGTCCTCACTGTGGTTTTGATTTGCATTTCCCTGATGATTAGTAATGTTGAGAGTGTTTTCATGTGCTGTTGGCCATCCACATTTACTCTTTGGAAAAATGTCTATTCAGTTTTCCTGCTTATTTTAAAATCAGGTTTGATTTTTTGGTATTGAGTTATATGAGCTGTTTATATATTTTAGATATTAACCCCTTATTGGTAAGATCATCTGCAAATATTTTCTCCCATTCTATAGGTTGTCTTTTCATTTTGTTGATGGCTTCCTTTGCTGTACAAAAGCTTTTAATTTTAATTAGGTCCCTTTGTTTATTTTTGTTTTCATTTCCTTTACTTTAGGAGATGGATGTAAAAAGTTATTGCTGTGCTTTATGTCAAAGAGTGTTCTGCCTATGTTTTCTTCTAGGGGTTTTATAGAATTTGGTTTTACACTTAGGTCTTTAATTCATTTTAAACTAAATTTTGTATACAGTGTTAGGGAATATACTAATTTCATTCTTTTACATGTAACTGTCTAGTTTACCCAGCACCACTTGTTGAAGAGACTGTATTTTCTCCATTGTATATTCTTGCCTCCTTTGTTGTAGATTAATTGACCATAAGTGCATGGGTTTATATCTGGGCTCTCCATTCTGTTCCATTGATCTGTGTATCAGTTTTTGTACCAGTACCATACCATTTTGATTGCTGTAGCTTTGTAGTATACTCTGAAGTCAGGGCATATGATTCCTCAACTCTTCTTCTTTCTCAGGATTGTTTTGGGCATTTGGGATCTTTCATGTTTCCATAAAATTTTTAAATTATTTGTTCTAGTTCTGTGAAAAAATGTGATTGGTATGTTGATGGGCATTTCCCTGACATGAATGGACCTCGAGGGTATTAGTTAAATAAGGCAGACAGTGAAAGATAAATACGGTATGTTTTCACTTACACGTGAAATCTAAAAAAGAAATAAATATGATAAAACAGATGCACTCATAGATCCAGATCAAACTAGTGGTTACTAGAGAGGAGAGCAGTGAGAGCAGGGGAAAATAAGTAAGGGAATTATTAAGGGATATAAACTACCAGTTATAAAATAAATTATTTACAAGAATGCAGTTCACAGCACAAGAAATATTGTCAGTATTTTATAATAACTTTGTATTCAGTGTAAGCTATAAAAATATCAAATTACTATATTACATACTTAAAACTAATATAACATTGTGAGTCAACTATAGTTTAGTTGGAAAAAAAAAAGGTAAACCAGTGGGAGTGGCACTGGAGTTGATTAGTAAAAATGTCAATTTCTAGGGAGGTTGCTAAGAGGGGTCTGGGGCTCTGGAAGAGAAGATAGGGGTCTGAAGTTCTCAAGGAGGAGAAAAGGACAAAAGTTTTTTTTCTTTAAACCCAGAGCTGATGATTGCACAACAAAACAACTCATCTTGCTGAAAGATATATTTTTCCTTAAACTCTATGAAAGTGAAAGTGAAGTCGCTCAGTTGTGTCCGACTCTTTGCTACCCCATGGACTGTAGCCTACCAGGCTCCTCCCTCCATGGGATTCTCCAGGCAAGAGTACTGGAGTGG
>NW_011485249.1:3703-5869 GCF_000754665.1 Bison bison bison | reverse complement strand
ATAACAACAATGTATCCTGCTTGAGGACATGTTTCTCCTTCTTGAGAACCTTCTGATTAATCCTGTCATATTATGAGTTCCATGCTAATCTCTTTTTACAATTTAATCAACACTGACAACTCAGCACTTTTGAAAAGAAAATATAAAGGAATCCACTAGCAAGTAGGTTACACAAGTTTCCTGGTGACCAAAATTATGCCGTTCATATATGAATTGTATTTATTCAAACCATTGTTTGAATTTGAATATTTACATCAAAATTCATATAAAATACAAATTTATTAAATATGTTGTATGTTTATATTCTCTGTACATTGTTGTGAATTTCAAGCAGGAAAAAAAAAAGGAAAAATGTATATATTTCCCCAAAACAAGATCTTTACTTTGTTCTGCATTCTGTTGAGAAAATCAAATAAAAATAACAATATTCCAATAAAAAAAAAAAGTGAGTAAAGTGAAGTTGCTCAGCCCTGTGTGACTCTTTGCGACCCCATGGACTGTAGCCTACCAGGCTCCTCTGTCCATGGGATTCTCCAGGCAAGAATACTGGAGTGGGTTGCCATTTCCTTCTCCAGGGGATCTTCCCGACCCAGGGATCGAACCCAGGTCTCCTGCATTGCAGGCAGATGCTTTACCCTCTGAGCCACCAGGGAAGCCTAAAATGTCATCTTAAAATGGAATCTAAAAAAGTGATATTGAAGAATTTATTTACAGGGCAACAGTGGAGAAAGAGGCATAGAGAATGGACTTATGGACATAGGGAGAGGGGAAGAGACGGTGAAATGTATGGAAAGAGTAACATGGAAACTTACATTACCATATATAAAATAGATAGCCAACAGGCATTTGCTGTATGGCTCAGGAAACTCAAACAGGGGCTCTGTATCAACCTTGAGGGGTGGGATGGCGAGGGAGATGAGAGGGAGGTTCAAAAGGGAAGGGATATATGTATACCAATGGCTGATTCATGTTGAGGTTTGACAGAAAACAGCAAAATTCTGTAAAGCAATTATCCTTCAATAAAAAATAAATAAATTTAAAAATGTATATTATGGAATTGGGTCTGGTAAGATGTTTCTATTGTTAGTTCTAATCCTGTTATCTTAAAATGTATATTGTGGGAGTGGGTCTGGTAAGATCTTTACAACCTTAAGACATTCTTTTGATTTATTGTTAATAACCAATTGAAAAGTATATAGATCCCTTGCTAAGACTAGCAAGGGAGGCACTCTCCATCCCCCTTCTGATGTCTATGTCAGAAGTTTTCTCTGTTCCTTTTTATACTTTAATAAAACTCTGCCACACAAAAGCTCTTGAGTGATCAAGCCTGGTTCCTGGTCTTCTTCTTCTTTGGAGATCATGAATCCAACATTGTTCAAGCTATCATTAGGGAAGGGTGCAGGAAGACTTACAGAGAGTGCAAGGAAGTTGATCACACCCTTAGGATAAGGATAGGGAAAAGAATCACATTATTGCCAAGTGCCTTTAAGGAACCCAGACAAGGCAGAAATCAGCTGATTTATCAAATATTCATGTACCATAAAGACTGAGAAAAGCATTAAATTCAGGTTAGAACTGATCAAACCTCCTTCCCTATGGCAAGACTTGCTTCAGGAGAACAAAACATTCACAAATTTAAGTGTCTTTAGCCTTAAAATAATGAGCTTGTTGAATTTGGTAGTACCAAGCAGAGAAGAAAATATTTCGGAGGAAATGATGGGTGAAGATAAGCCTGTACTCTTTCTATATAGCTATTTTTAGCATTTAGTATTATTTTTCATTATAAAAAGCAATAAAACAGAAAAATTAGGACCATATCAAAACATGTGTTTTTAAGAACTACATGAGAAAGATTATGCTTCTGTTTGGACTTATCAGGTGGTGCTAGTGGTAAAGAACCCACCTCCCAATGTAAGAGTCATGAGAGATGTGGGTTCAATCCCTGCTTGGGAAGATCCCCTGGAGAAGGAAATGGGAACCTTGCCTGAATGATTCCATGGACATAGGAGCCAGGTGGACTACAGTTCATAGAGTCTCATAGAGTCAGACATGACTGAAGCAATTTGGCACACATGCACACATTTTTCTGTTTGCCTTTCAAATTTCCAAAAATGATATTGGAAGTTTCCTTACAGATTCTGTTCATCTAGAAGAAAGTGCTTTTTT
>NW_011485249.1:2333-3603 GCF_000754665.1 Bison bison bison | reverse complement strand
AACAAAAAAAAAAAAAAATTGTTTTATTGAGATTGCTGAGGAGAGGAAAATTTCCCCGTTTCCCCTCTTGAGTTCTTGTGGTTGGGCTAATCATAAAATTGACACAACTCAGATGAACAGGAGAGAAAGAAACAAATTTTAATTCATGTGCATGGAGATTTCATAAAAACTGGACCTAAGAAGTGGCCAAAGCAGGCAGCTTTATCCATTTTAGACAAAGAAATTTCTGACAGCACAAAGAACTTAGGCTTTGGATGCTTAAGTAGTGAAGAATCTAAACAGAGTTTGGGTTTGGGGTAGTCAAAGAAGTAAAACAATTTGTGTATACAGGCTTCTCTGTCTGAATTCTGTGTCTATGGTTCTAAGGATGCAGATGCAGATGCAGGGAGAGTATCCAGATGCAGGGAGAGTATCTTTCACGTGAGAGGTTTTGTTTCCTACTTTCTGGGAGCCAGAGAGTAGTGCCAGAGTATCCCTCTTACAAAGACCATTTCTTTAGTAATTTTAATTCAAAATAATAAATATGATGTTGCAGTACATTTGGGGGTAGCCTGTGCTGAGCCCCAGCAAAATATAATTGACATACCATACGGTGTAAGTTTGGGGCTTCCCAGGTGGCACTAGTGATAAAGGACCTGCCTGCCAGTGCAGGAGACAGAGATGTGGGTTCTATCCCTGGGTCAAGAAGGTCTCCTGGAGGAGGGAATGGCAACTCACTCCAACATTCTCACCTGGAAAGATCCCACGGACAGAGGAGTCTGGTGGGCTACAGTTCATGGGATCACAAAAGAGTCAGACACAACTGAAGCAAATTAGAACTCACACACTGTATAAGTTTAAGGTACACAGCATAATGATTTGAGTTAAATAGATTGCAAAATTATTACCACAGTAAGTTTAGTTAACATCCATCATCTTATACAGTTACATTTTTTTTTCCTTTGATGAGAACTTTCAGAATCTACTACTCTCTTGCTGCTGCTGCTGGTGCTGAGTCGCTTCAGTCATGTCCGACTCTGTGCGACCCAAGAGATGGCAGCCCACCAGTCCCATATGTCCCTGGGATTCTCCAGGCAAGAATACTACTGTCTTCAGTTCAGTTCAGTCGTTCAGTCATGTGCAACTCTTTGAGACCTCATGAATCGCAGCACGCCAGGCCTCCCTGTCGATCACCAACTCCCAGAGTTCACTCAGACTCACGTCCATTGAGTCAGTGATGCCATCTAGCCATCTCATCCTCTGTCCGTCCCCTTCTCCTCCTCGCCCCCAA
>NW_011485249.1:1279-1781 GCF_000754665.1 Bison bison bison | reverse complement strand
GCTCAGCTTTCTTCACAGTCCAACTCTCACATCCATACATGACCACTGGAAAAACCATAGCCTTGACTAGACAGACCTTTGTTGGCAAAGTAATGTCTCTGCTTTTCAATATGCTATTTGGTCATAACTTTCCTTCCAAGGAGTAAGCGTCTTTTAATTTCATGGCTGCAGTCACCATCTGCAGTGATTTTGGAGCCCAAAAAATAAAGTCTCTTAGCAACTGTCAAATAGTTTAGGTAGTAACTTTTAATCAATTCCTATTATCAGATTTAATATTTCTTTAGTTTACAAGAAGAAGACTCTACAATAGATCATGGAGATGAGGACAACTTAGTGGATGGTGGAGCAGCAAGAGAAAAGGAACTTAATAATTCTGAAAGTGTACAAGGTAGTAGTGAGTTACAATGGTTCCTACATACAAACATTCATTCTATCTTCCTGTATATATAGAACCATTTTTCTTTATCAGGATAGGTTTCCAATAGAATCAAGCCTTGAACAC
>NW_011485249.1:665-995 GCF_000754665.1 Bison bison bison | reverse complement strand
GTAATTTGTGTGAAATATCAAATTGTATAATTTCTAAGAATCAGTTATAACTTCTAAGAATCAGTTGGGTGCATATAACAGGAGATATTCATTCTATAATTCCTTCACTTTTAAGAAAAAATAATTACTTTCATCTGTTTCAATAAAGATGGGAGAAGAATTACTTTGATCTTTTTTTCATTTATTTCCTTTGCAAAATTTAATAGTTTCTAAACTCTACCATGTGTATTGTGAAGAGTATAGTTTGCAAGAAGCAGCACTCACTGTAAGTTCTGTGTCCTGGGAAATGCCTCGATCATGAGGAAAATGAGATTACTAGTCCCCCTATTC
>NW_011485249.1:0-443 GCF_000754665.1 Bison bison bison | reverse complement strand
CTGAAGTTGAATGGTCTATGAAGACCTACAAGACCTTTTAGAACTAATACCCCAAAAAGATGTCCTTCTCATTATAGGGGACTGGAATGCAAAAGTAGGAAGTCAAGAAACACCTGGGGAAACAGGCAAATTTGGCCTTGGAATACGGAATGAAGCAGAGCAATGGCTAATAGATTTTTGCCAAAAGAATGCACTGGTCATAGCAAACACCCTCTTCCAACAACATAAGAGAAGACTCTACACATGGACATCACCAGATGGTCAACATCGGAATCAGATTGATTATATTCTTTGCAGCCAAAGATGGAGAAGCTCTATACAGTCAGCAAAAACAAGACCAGGAGCTGACTATGGCTCAGATCATGAACTCCTTATTGGCAAATTCAGACTTAAATTGAAGAAAATGCGGAAAACCAATATACCATTCAGGTATGACCTAAATC
>NW_011485248.1:18223-18745 GCF_000754665.1 Bison bison bison | reverse complement strand
GGTCCAGACGGCTTCACAGCTGAATTCTACCAAAAATTTAGAGAAGAGCTAACACCTATCCTACTCAAACTCTTCCAGTAAATTGCAGAGGAAGGTAAATTTCCAAACTCATTCTATGAGGCCAGCATCACCCTAATACCAAAACCTGACAAAGATCCCACAAAAAAAGAAAACTACAGGCCAATATCACTGATGAACATAGATGCAAAAATCCTTAACAAAATTCTAGCAATCAGAATCCAACAACACATTAAAAAGATCATACACCATGACCAAGTGGGCTTTAATCCAGGGATGCAAGGATTCTTCAATATCCGCAAATCAATCAATGTAATACACCACATTAACAAATTGAAAAATAAAAACCATATGACTATCTCAATAGATGCAGAGAAAGCCTTTGACAAATTTCAACATCCATTTATGATAAAAACTCTCCAGAAAGCAAGAATAGAAGGAACATACCTCAACATAATAAGAGCTATATATGACAAACCCACAGCAAACATTAATCTCAATGGT
>NW_011485248.1:12833-16587 GCF_000754665.1 Bison bison bison | reverse complement strand
TGCTTAGGGCTGGTGCACTGGGATGGCCCGGGGAGGGTGGTGTGGGGAGGGAGAGGGGAGGAGGGCTCAGGATGAGGAGCACATGTGTGCCTGTGGCGGATTCATTTAGATGTTTGGCAGAACCCATGCAATGTTGTGGAGTTTAAAAATAAAATAAAATTAAAAAAAAAGAAATATATTATAAACAATATTATTGAACAGAACTTTTATTTTTCCATAGTTCACAAGAAAGACTCCATATTGCTTTCTTCTCATGGACAGAGGAGCCTGGAGGGCTACAGTCCATGGGGATGCAAAAGATTCATACACAATTTAAGGACTAAGCAACAATATAGACTTTTGGATCGCAGCCATTCTGACTGGTGTGAAATGGTACCTCATAGTGGTTTTGATTTGCATTTCTCTGATAATGAGTGATGTTGAGGATCTTTTCATGTCTTTGTTAGCCATCTGTAAGTAAACTGTAAGATTGAATAAAAAATCAAGGTTCAAACATATGCTGTTTAAAACAGATATACTTTAATACAGTCTAAATGTTTAGTTTAACCTAAGAAGATGGAAAAATATATTTTAAGAATAATACAAGAAAATGTGAAGTGGTATGTTCAAATCAAAAAGGAAATTTTAAAGAGACATTTCCTGAAAGCTAGAACACTATTAACTTTTTATAATAAAGAGTTTCAATTCATCAAGAAGATGCAAAGTTCTAAGTGTATACACATTTTATAACAAAGCTTCAATTAGACAGAACTATGGAAAGAAATATTTGGAAATTATATTTAGAAATTTTAGCACTCTTCTCTCTGCAACTGATAGAGGAATTAGACTGAAACTTGGTAAGGATTTAGAAGACTGAAGCAATATTTTGAATCCATTAACATAATTGGCATTTATAAAATACTTTAATTAACAACAGTAGAATGAAAAACAGAATTGAACAAGGAACAAAAGACTTGGATACTGCATGGATGTTAGGATGACTATGAGCATATAAACAGATATAAAATACCTTTAATCTTCAGGAATATGCAAATAAAAAGTACTACATGCTCACTAGAATTGTTAAATTTGACAACGTTGCAAGCAAGTATTTGAGAAGTTGTAGAGGTTTTGGAAGTAAAGGCACAATCATTTTGGAATTGTCAGCTTTTTTGTAAAATTAAATATAAACCTGTAATACAACAAAAGACAACAGCAAAAGAGACACAGATGTATAGAACAATCTTCTGGACTCTGTGGGAGAGGGAGAGGGTGGGATGATTTGGGAGAATTGCATTGAAACATGTAATATATATGAAATGAATTGCCAGTCCAGGTTCAATGCATGATACAGGATGCTTGGGGCTGGTACACTGGGATGACCTAGAGGGATGGTATGGGGAGGGAAGAGGGATGGGGGTTCAGGTTGGGGAACACATGTACACCCGTGGCAGATTCATGTTGATGTATGGCAAAACCAATACAATATTGTAAAGTAATTAGCCTCCAATTAAAATAAATAAATTTATATTAAAAAAATTAAACATACACCTGTAATACAACCAAATACAACAAACAAAACAAAACAAAATGATTCATGGCCAAAAATACTAGTTAAAAAATATTCATAGAAGCTTTGTTCGTGGCAGCACCAAACTGGAAACCATCCACGTGTCTATCTATTTCAAGCCTACCTATTCTTTCCCCACATTATGTTTGTTTGTGCAGTTGTCTTCACACACCTGAGTACTTACTCAAATTAACAAAAAATGGACATCCATGTTTTCACTTGGCATTTATAATATTGGATTTAAAATGCCCTCCTAATTTTTTTGACTTTTTATGTTATATTGGAGATTAGCATATTAACAAAATCATGATATTTTCAGGTGCACAGCAAAGTGACTCAAGTATTTGTATACATGTATCCATTCTCCCTGGAACTCCTCTCCCATCCAGGCTGCCACAGAACATTGAGAAGAGCTCCCTGAGCCTCCTTTTTTAAACACAGTGATCTAATTGGCAGTCATTTGGCTTTGTCAATTTAGCTATTGGGATCTTAACCGACATATTGATTGTAAAGGGAAATGAGTGAAATTTCTGAGTAATGAAACTGTTGTATATCTTAATTCATATGGTGGCATTCTGAATTGATTAAAATACTTGGCATATTAAATGCATTCCAAGTATGTATCTATCTATTGTTTTTACAAATGTTCATATTTTTTAAAAAAATTAATACAATATTGTTTTGTTTTCCACTTTTTTCATTTCTAGCAACACTCTTTTTTTACTTCTAAATTTATCTTTCATAAATTATTGTAATACTTGCCATAAATTTTTATTCCACAAAAATTAATCTGAGAGTTCATACTTGTGGAGGATCTGTTTAAGAATAATTACTTTCATTTAATAAAATGATACCATTTATATTTTTATTTGACCATGTATCATTGTAGATGCTTCTGTTTGAAAACATGGTAAGAAATCAACTGAATGAACATAAACATTAAAGAAAATACATTATTTCTTTACAAAGAAACTGATATAAGCATTTATCAGAGTTGCTAAGTCCAGCAACACAATGGTTGATTCCTCAATTCCTTTATCTTCCCCATCCTACCCCTACTATCTCGCCAGAAACTTACTCACTTTTGAGAGTCACCCAGAGATACAAAGTTCACAAAAGGAAAGAGTTATTTTTTATGTTAATCTTTTTATAAACAGAACAGACTAATCAAACCAACCAACAAACAAAGACATTTCTTCAAAGTCAATAAATAAACTTGGAAATTTCTATAATCATCTTAATGAACAGAATCATATTGAGAAGCCATGTATATATCATTCAGTGACAAGAGAAGGGAATTAAAATGATTGTATTTATTAAATTATATTTATGAGTATTTTACCTTCAGATTTGAGATAGTGTCAATGATGTTGAAGCCTGTGGTTAGGGTAACACCCTATCTAAATTCAGGGATTAACTAAGAAAAGGGAAGATATAGATTGACAGAAGAATGGGAATCCGAAAGTGCCAGTTGAAAAGGTTATTAAAAAATACATGATAGTGTTTTATTTTTCTCATAGAATATTATTTTTAATTTTAAGCATATCCGTAGGTATGTATGCATTCATGTGCTTATGGAATGTTGAGTCCTTTAGAGGAAAAGGATTGACGTATCTTTTAGTCATCATGTACCCCAAATTCCTAGCAGAGTGCTGGCATACAAAAGGTACTCAATAAGTAGTTGGTGAAAGCATAAATGACATGATGATTCACATGTTGACAAACAAGAACCCTTCAAGAAAACAATTATTCTTGTGTTTAGGTGAGGAACCAAGTCCTCTTAATCTCTACAAATAATTAACACTTTTTAAAATGATGCAGTAAATGGTTGGGTTTATCTTCCTGGTTGAATTAAGCTCTTTCAAGATTTGGACCACATTTATGTTTTTATTTTTTCCATCTATGACCCCAAAACTCACACAGGGCTTTGTTGGTATGTGCACTTGCTAAAAATTATTTATATATTCTGGATAAAATATGTTTATCAATTTTTGTTGCAAATATATTCTTGCACACTGCAGCTTAATATTGGACCTTCTTAGTAGTGTTTTAGCTGAACATGCATGCATGCTCTGTCTCTCAGTCATGTCCAACTCTGTGACCCCCACAGAATGTAGCCCACCAGGCTCCTCTGTCCATGGGATTATCCAGGCAAGAATACAAAACTGGGTTGCCATTTCTTCCTCCAGGGAATCTTCCCTACCC
>NW_011485248.1:7989-12365 GCF_000754665.1 Bison bison bison | reverse complement strand
TCTTTCTAAATTCCATATATATGCGTTAGTATACTGTATTGGTGTTTTTCTTTCTGGATTATTTCACTCTGTATAATAGGCTCCAGTTTCATCCACCTCATTAGAACTGATTCAAATGTATTCTTTTTAATGGCCGAGTAATATATATATATATATATATATATATAAAACACCACAGATTCAGGAAGATATTCCTCTATATTATTGCTATATTTTTTCACATTTAAATCTTCAATTCCCTGAAATTGATTCCTGTTTGATGTGAACTGTGAGTCATTTCTGGAGAAGGCAATGGCAACCCGCTCCAGTACTCTTGCCTGGAGAATTCCATGGACGGAGGAGCCTGGTAGGCTGCAGTCCATGGGATGGCTAAGAGTCAGGCACGGCTGAGCGACTTCACTTTCACTTTTCACTTTCATGCATTGGAGAAGGAAATGGCAACCCACTCCAGTATTCTTGCCTGGAAAATCCCCAGGGACAGAGGAGCCTAGTGGGCTGCTGTCTATGGGGTTGCACAGAGTCTGACACGACTGAAGCGACTTAGCAGCAGTAGCAGCAGCATGAGTCATTTCATTGTTTTGCACATGGATCATTAATTGATATAGCATCATGTTTTCCAAAGTAGCATACTTTGAGAATTTTTGGCATCTATACTCAAAAATGGAGAAGGCAATGGCACCCCACTCCAGTACTCTTGCCTGGAAAATCCCATGGATGGAGGAGCCTGGTGGGCTGCAGTCTACAGGGTCGCTAAGAGTCGGACACGACTGAGCGACTTCACTTTCACTTTTCACTTGCATGCATTGGAGAAGGAAATGGCAACCCACTCCAGTGTTCTTGCCTGGAGAATCCCAGGGATGAGGGAGTCTGGTGGGCTGCCGTCTATGGGGTCGCGCAGAGTCAGACATGACTGAAGTGACTTAGCAGCAGTAGCAGTAGCATACTCAAAAGAGATAGTGATAGATAGGTAGATAGATAGATGATAGGTAGATAGATAAATAGATAATTGTGTGTATGTGTCTAATGTCTGTCTGGTTTTGGTGTCAGGGTAAGCCTGTCTTAATAGAGTAAGTTAAGAAATATTTCTTCATCTATTTACTGGAAGAGTTTTTGAAGGACTGCTGTAATTTTTCTTTAACTACTTCATAGAATTTACCAGTAAAGCCACCTAATATTAGACTTTTACTTGAGGAATGAAAAATATATATTAATTCAATATTTTTATTTATTTTAGATTTATTCAGACTTACTATGTCCTCTTAATGGAGAAGAAAATGACAACCCACTCCAGTATTCTTGCCTGGAAAATCCCATGGACAGAGGAGCCTGTTTGGCTATGGTCCATGAGGTCACAAAAAATCAGACACTACTGAGTGACTAACATACACACATGCCCTCTTGAACTGAGTCTTGGTAACTTATGACAATAGAAATCTGTCCTTTTCTTCTAAAAATGCTAACTAATTTATCGGCATACAATTGTACATAGTCTATCCTTATAGTCCTTCTTTTCATCTGCAATTTCAGAAGTCATTCCACCTATTTTATTCCTTATTTTTGACACATGTGCGAGCACATGGGTATTATGTTGCTCTCAGTCTATTGACAGTGATGCTATCAGCAATAAATGCCCATGGAAGCCACTTGGGCCCATTCCACCTGTGGTCCCCCCAACAGACATCTCCCAAACGAGAGCCCTTTCTGTGTCCAGATCAGCTCTTGTGGTTTATATCATGGTTTCATGATGTACCTCAGCAACATCCATTAGGGAACTTTGAAAAAAAAAAAAAAGGCTTACTATTCACAGATTCTGGAGGATTAGCCCAAAGGACACATAGGGAAATCTCCAGGTCGAGAGAGGGAAGGAGAGTGGACAAGGGACTACCTTCATTAGGGTAGGGCCAGGTGCCTAGGAATTTAAAACAAGAGAATGGGAATTAGAGCAAAGGAAGGGGAAATTTGGTCACTCAAGTGGTCACCTACTAAAGTTATCCAGAGCATCCTAAAAGGAAAATATCAGAGGTCGGGTAGCCTGGTTTATTATCTGATTGTCTTAATAGTAACTGTATCATGCAACTGGCAATATGTTTGTTTAGGATGGACATCTTTGAAATGCTTGTCTTGGTAATCTGAAGCTTAATTTTAGGCACTTACATTTGAATGAATCATGTGGGTTTTTTTTTTGTTTGTTTGTTTGTTTGTTTTCTTTCTCAATGTAGATAAGGGTTTGTTAGTTTCATTGATATTTCAAGAACCAACTTCTTTTCTTTTGACTATAATTTATTTACAATGGTGTGTTAGTTTTTCTCTGTACAACAAAGTGAAACAGCTTTATGTATACATTCACCCCCTCCCTCTTGAGCCTCCCTCCCACCCCTCTAGGTCACCACAGAGTGCCGAGCTGAGTTCCCTGTGCTATACAGTGGCTTCCCACTACCACTATATATCTATTATTATTTTACACATAGTAGTGTATATATGTCATTGCTACTCTTTCAATTCATCCAACCCTCCTCTTTCCCCTCTGTGTCCACAAGTCCATTCTCTATATCTGTATCTCTATTCCTGCTGTACAAATAAGTTCATCAGTACCATTTTTCCAGATTCTAAATATATCCATTGATATATGATATTTGTTTTTCTCTTTCTGAGTTACTTTACTTGATATGACAGACTATGGGTTCATCCACATCACTACAAATGACCCAATTTCATTGCTTTTCGTGGCTGCGTAATATTCCATTGTTTATAAGTACTAAGTCTTCTTTATCCATTCATCTCTTGATGAACATTTAGGTTGTTTCCATATCCTGACAATTGTAAATAGTGTTGTAACAAACATTGGAGTACATGCATCTTTTTGAATTATGGTTTTATCAGGGTATATGCCCACTATTGGGATTTCTGAATCATATGGTAGTTCTATTTTTAGCCTTCAGAGGAACCTCTATAATGTTATCCACAGTGGCTGTATCAATTACATTCCCACCAACAGTGCAAAAGGGCTCTTTTTTCCACACCCTCTGTGGCATTTTCAAAGAACCAACTTTTGGTTTTCTATTAATTAGTTCTTTGAGGGAGGGGATCAAAATTGTATTTCCTGATTTTTATCCCAGCTCCACCTTCTCAAAGGGAAGATATATTTTTGTCTTTATTTTTGTCTTTATAGGAAGTGTTATAGCATCAGTATATGATGAATATTTCTTATTTGCAAGACTCAGTTCATTGCAATGAAGGCACTTTGGTATGATGGAGATGATGGAGATTATCACCTCTTCTTATCTTTCTTTGTCTGCTTCTAGGACCCCAGTTGCTGCAAGAAGTATTATAAGTATGCTTTTCTGTCAGTGTGGAGGCTTCTGTTTTTCTTTGCCCTAGGACTCCTGAATTCACAAGATATACAATTTCCTATCACTCATCCCATGTTCCACCCCATTTCTCTGCTCATATTTAGCTAACTGCCTACTCTAACATTCTCCTTCAAGGAGTCTGGGCCCTTAAATTTTTTATAGTCTATATTCTATGGATGCTTCAACCTGAGCAGGGACATTGCCCCTGGGGTTTCCAGATCCCCTTGATATCTGTTTGAGATAGAGATCTCAGGATTGTTTACAGTTCAGGGTCTGAAGATTGGGAGATGGAGTATGCAGCCTTGCCCAATGGATAAAAATAGTCTTCATCTTCAGGTGAGATGAACTGAAATTCTTGTTGGAACACCATTTGAAGTTGGAGTTGTTGCATTCTAGATGATAGAAATTTAACTAGGCAATTAAAAATATGAAGACCAAATAGAAAACAAATAATAAATATAGTGGCTATTAGACCTAGACTTCACACCTACCCACCACCACCTAGTCCAACCTACCTTGGCCAATATGGGTATAGCAACCCTGATCAATGGTGACACCAAGGGCCCTGGGATCCTCTGACCTGTGTCCTATCCTGGCATCCACAGTACCCAGCATGAGTGACATTCTTCAAATCTCCTCCATAGATTTTATGACCAATAATTAATCTCTGTGTTCTGAGGAGCATTCCCCTCTAATGGACATCTTCATACTTCCAGGACCTATTTAGGTCTCATTTCCATTTCTCTAAAAATATGGTGAGTATCTGAAAAGAGGCTCTGGTCACTAAAGGAATTTTTGTGTGAAGTTGTGTTAAAACTCTCTATTATCCAAAAACATTTCAATTTACTTTAGGTCAGTTCAGTTGCTCAGTCGTGTCCAACTCTTTGCAACTCCATGAATCTCAGCACACCAGGCCTCCCTGTCCATCACCAATGCCTGGAGTTCACCCAGATTCACGTCCATCGAGTCAGTGATGCTATCCAGCCATCTCATCCTCTGTCGTCCCCTTCTCCTCCTGCCCTCAAT
>NW_011485248.1:2680-7762 GCF_000754665.1 Bison bison bison | reverse complement strand
AGTTCTTCGGTACTCAGGCTTCTTCACAGTCCAAGTCTCACATCCATACATGACCACAGGAAAAACCATAGACTTGACTAGAGGAACCTTTGTTGGCAAAGTAATGTCTCTGCTTTTCAATATGCTATCTAGGTTGGTCATACATTTCCTTCCAAGGAGTAAGCGTCTTTTAATTTCATGGCTGCAGTCACCATCTGCAGTGATTTTGGAGCCCCCCCAAAATAAAGTCTGACACTCTTTCCACCGTTTCCCCATCTATTTCCCATGAAGTGATGGCACCAGATGCCATGATCTTCGTTTTCTGAATGTTGAGCTTTAAGCCAACTTTTCCCTCTCCACTTTCACTTTCATCAAGAGGCTTTTTAGTTCCTCTTCACTTTCTATCGTAAGGGTGGTGTCATCTGCATATCTGAGGTTATTGATACTTATCCTGGCAATCTTGATTCCAGCTTGTGCTTCTTGCAGTCCAGCGTTTCTCATGATGTACTCTGCATATAAATTAAATAAGCAGGGTGACAATAGACAGCCTGGATGTATTCCTTTTCCTACTTGGAAGCAGTCTGTTGTTCCATGTCCAGTTCTAACTGTTGCTTCCTGACCTGCATACAAATTTCTCAAGAGGCAGGTCAGGTGGTCTGGTATTTGCATCTCTTTCAGAATTTTCCACAGTTTATTGTGATGCACACAGTCCAAAGGCTTTGGGATAGTCAATAAAGCAGAAATAGATGTTTTTCTGGAACTGTCTTGCTTTTCCCATGATCCAGCGATGTTGGCAATTTGATCTCTGGTTCCTCTGCCTTTTCTAAAACCAGCTTGAACTTCAGGAAGTTCATGGTTCACATATTGCTGAAGCCTTGGAGAATTTTGAGCATTACTTTTCTAGCGTGTGAGATGAGTGCAACTGTGCAGTAGTTTGAGCATTCTTTGGCACTGCCTTTCTTTGGGATTGGAATTAAAACTGACTTTTTCCAGTCCTGTGGCCACTGCTGAGTTTTCCAAATTTGCTGGCATATTGAGTGCAGCACTTTCACAATATCATCTTTCAGGATTTGAAATAACTCAACTGGAATTCCATCACCTCCACTAGCTTTGTTTGTAGTGATAGATTACTGTCTATTCAAGAAGTTTATGTTTCCACAAAGTTGAACCTGATACAGTTAATCGACTGGTAAATAAAGCAAACCAAGGACAAAGATCCTATGATTTGAGACCCTAGATATCTGTGAGAGTGGCTGGAAGCTTTTCTTGACATGATGTCATGCACATATACAACAATGAGCTGTGCAAGATCTAGTGGCAAGGTTGGAAGGTGTTTGACAAATTTCTTTCTGCTATTTCCAGCAGAGTAAGACAAGAAAGTATGAGTGAGACAGGGTTGCAGAAATTAGACAAGAATAGTCAGACACAGGTGGATCAATAATAAGTCTGTAAGTGTAGCCACAGGGGAGGTGGTGGTATGCTTTAAACTGTGTGCCTAGAGACGTTGAGTGGAAGATGTCTTGAAGTGAAGAAACAGACCAAGCATCTAGCTAGTCTGTTCCATGACCCACTTACCCTCATATGGGAGTCTTCTAGAGGAAAGCCTCTAGTGATTTTTATGTGTAAATATGTCCAAAAGATGAACAAAGAAAGCAAGAGAGAGTAGTGGCAGGAAGTCAAGCAACACCTCTCAAGTACAAGCTAGGTGAAAGCCTGAGGATTACTGGAATTATCCTGGTTGGCCCACCAATTATATTACTGGAGAGTAGGTTCTTTTCTCATTGCAGAAAGTATTCAGAAATGAGACTCGGAGTACAAGAGAAAAAAGTATTTGATAGTATTTTCTCAGGAGGGAGATTTGACAGGCTCAGGTGAGTTCCTCTTGGCAAGCTGGTTATGTGGAGTGTGAACATGATTGGCAGAATAGTCATTGAGAAAGGAGGGGTTTGAGGTCATATGCTCTGGTTTTCATCCTAGATTCAGCTTCCTGAAAGGAGGAGGGATTTTTTCACTTTATTGGAAGTGTCATGGCATTGGTGCATGGTGGGTACTTCTATTTTGCAAGGCTAATTTTATTGTAATGAGGGCATAATGAGAAAGATGTTACATTTGAACACTGGAGAATCCTCCTTTTTCTTGCTTTTTTGTTTTGTTTTTGATCTGCCTCAGGACCCCGATTGCTATAAGATACATGGTATGTATTATTTCCTGTCACCCTAGAGGCTTATGCTTTTTAGTGTCTGACCAAAGACCTTTGTTATTCACAAAATGTGTATTTTCCTGCTACTTGGTCTGTGTCCTCTTCTTTGTTCATCTCTAGCTATCACCCTGTTCTAACAATATGATCATCTCTTTAGAGGTAAGCATTCACACATACACCACCATCACAAGCACTACCACAATAAAGCATTAAAACTATATATATTCATGAAAAATCAACTATAACAATTAATTTATAGAAGAGAACTTAGTGAATCTCATGAAGGAGTTCTAAATCATCCTCTGGGCTTCCCTGGTGGCTCAGTGGTAAAGAATCCACCTTCAAATGCAAGAGACTTTTGTACAATCCCTGGGTTGGGAATATACACTGGAGAAGAAAATGACAGCCTACTATAGTATTCCTGCCTGGGGAATCCCACTGGGCAGACAGCCCTGGCAGGCTACATTCCATGAGATTGCAAAAGAGCCAGACACAGCTTACTGATTAAACAACAAAAATAACAACAAATCATCCTCTAATTAACATTATTTTGAAAGGGAACAACAGAAGATAAGATGGTTGGATGGCATCATTGACTCAATGGACATGAGTTTGGGTAATTCCAGGAATTGGTGATGGGCTAGGATGCCTGTTTTGCTGTGGTCCATAGGGTTGCAAAAGACTGAATGACTGAAATGAACTGAACTGAATCATAAAATACTAAACTTTATCCCAAAGATTCACAACAAAGCAAGAGTTTCTATTTGCCATTTCACTGGAGGTCCTGACCTCTACAATAGGTGATAAAAATAAGTAAAAAAGAACATAAAAAAAAAAAGAAAAGAAAAAAAAAAGAACATAGTTGGAGAGAAAAAAGAAGAACTGTATTTAATTGTAGGTGACATGATTACATATGTAGAAATATTTTTAAAAATCTGCAAGGGTAACCTTTAGTGAGCAAAATAAATAATTACTGCAGGCAGGAAACAAGATCAGTATATAAAATTTCATTGCATATCTATATATTATCAGCAAATTAAGCCACAGGCTCCAGGCCTGGTGGTGCCCTTCTGTCGATTCCTTTAAGTTTCAGCTTTGCAGCTTACTACCACCACCGTCTCCACACCTGAATCCAATGATTGGTTTCCTGGAAGCTTCCTAGAGGGTCAAATTATCCTTCTGTAGGATCAGAAAAAATTTGGGGAAAAAAATGCAATTAAAACACCATATATAACACCAAAATTCTTAGACTGTATTTATCAAAAAATATGCTAAATCTCTAAAATAAAAATTAGAAGATATCGCTGAGAGCAATTTAAAATTATGATGCTATTTTGTGAATGGAAATGCTTGTATTGATACATCAGTATACCCCAGATTGACCTGTAGATTCAATATGATATTAATGCTAATCAAAATATGTAAAAAAAAAATCTTTTGTAGAAACTGGCAATTTGCTTATATATATATATAAGTGTGTGTGTGTGTGTGTGTGAAATGACAGAATTTTTTTAAAAAATTGATAAAAAAATGTTGGAAGAATGATATTGTCTAATTTCAAAGTTTAATCTAAAATAAAAATAGTCATTGTGAACTCCTTTAGTGGTTCAGTGGTTAAGAACCCTCCTTGCAATGCAGGGGATGTGGGTTTGGTCCCTGGTAGAGGAAATAGTCAAGGCTATGGTCTTCCCAAAGGTCACGTTTGGTTGTGAGAACTGGGCCATAAAGAAGACAGAGTATCAAAGAATTAATGGCTTTGAACTGTGGCGCTGGAAAAGACTCCTGAAAGTCCCTTGAACAGCAAGGATATCAAACCAATCAATCTTAAGGGAAATACCCCTGAATACTCATTGGAGGGACGGATGCTGAAGCTGAAGCTCCAGTATTTTGATCACCTGATGCGAACTGCTGATTCACTGGAAATGTCCCTGATGCTATGAAAGATTGAGAACAAAAGGAAAAGAGGTCATCAAAGGATGAGATGGCTGGATGGCATCATTGATGCCATGGACATGAATTTAGGTAAACTTCAGAAGACGGTAAGAGACAAGGAGGTTTGGCGTGCTGCAGTCCATGTGGTCACAAAGATTCAGACATGACTGGGCAACTGAACAACAACAAAGGGGAACTGAAATCCTACATGCTGAGGAAGAACTAAGCCCACACACCACAACTACTGGACCCACACGCCCTAACTAGTGACTGTGTCTACTGTAATAAAAGATCTCCCATAGCACAATGAAGATTTTGTGTGCTTCAGTGAAGACCTGACACATCCAAATAAATAAACAGAAAATAAAATACAATAATCAGCACAATAAATAGATCTTCTAAAGGAATAGGACTGTTTATGAAGCACGGGCGGCTGCGACCGGCATGCTAAGCATGGGTGAGAGGAGCTACACCACGTCTGAGGTCAGGGGCAGAAGCCAGGAGGACCCCATGCCTGAAGGGCAGTGGCCAAGAGGAGTTACCCCACGTCTGAGGTCAGGGGCAGCGGCTGGGAGTAGCAGTGGCTGCGTGGGCACAGAAGGGCCTAGAGGAGTTATCCCACATTGAAGGTCAGGAAGGGCATTGGTGAGGAGATATCCCTTATCCAAGGTAAGGAGCAGAGGCTGCCCTTTGTTGGAGCAGCCGTGAAGAGATACCCCACTCCCAAGGTTAGAGAAACCCAAATAAGACGGTAGGTGTTGCAAGAGGGCATCAGAGGGCAGACATACTGAAACCATACTCACAGAAAACTAGTCAATCTAATCACACTAGGACCACAGCCTTGTCTAACTCAATGAAACTAAACCATGCCCATGGGACAAGCCAAGACGGGTGGGTCATGGTGGAGAGATCTGACAGAATGTGGTCCACTGGAGAAGGGAATGGCAAACCACTTCAATATTCTTGCCTTG
>NW_011485248.1:509-2280 GCF_000754665.1 Bison bison bison | reverse complement strand
TGAATTTAACTCAGATGACCATTATATCTACTACTGCGGGCAGGAATCCCTCAGAAGAAATGGAGTAGCCATCATGGTCAACAAAAGATTCCGAAATGCAGTACTTGGATGCAATCTCAAAAATGACAGAATGATCTCAGTTCATTTCTAAGGCAAACCATTCAATATCAGAGAAATCCAAGTCTATGCCCCAACCAGTAACGCTGAAGAAGCTGAAGTTGAACGGTTCCATGAAGACCCACAAGACCTTTTAGAACCAACATCCAAAAAAGATGTCCTTTTCATTACAGGGGACTGGAATGCAAAAGTAGGAAGTCAAGAAACACCTGGAGTAACAGGCAAATTTGGCCTTGGAATACGGAATGAAGCAGGGTAAAGACTAATAGAGTTTTGCCAAGAAAATGCACTGCTCAGAGCAAACACCCTCTTCCAACAACACAAGAGAAGACTCTACACATGGACATCATCAGATAGTCAACACCGAAATCAGATTGATTATATACTTTGCAGCCAAAGATGGAGAAGCTCTATATAGTCAACAAAAACAAGACCAGGAGCTGACTGTGGCTCAGATCATGGACTCCGTATTACCAAATTCAGACTGAAATTGAAGAAAGTAGGGAAAACCACTAGACCATTCAGGTATGACCTAAATCAATTCCCTTATGATTATACAGTGGAAGTGAGAAATAGAATTAAGGGACTAGATCTGATAGATATAGTGCCTGATGAACTATGGACTGAGGTTCATGACATTGTACAGGAGACAGGGATCAAGACCATCCCCATAGAAAAGAAATGCAAAAAAGTAAAATGGCTGTCTGGGGAAGCCTTACAAATAGCTGTGAAAAGAAAAGAAGTGAAAAGCAAAGGAGAAAAGGAAAGATATAAACATCTGAATGCAGAGTTCCAAAGAATAGTAAGAAGACATAAGAAAGCCTTCCTCAGTGATCAATGCAAAGAAATAGAGGAAAACAACAGAATGGAAAAGACTAGAGATTTTTTCAAGAAAATTAGAGATACCAAGGGAACATTTCAAACCAAGATAGGCTCGATAAAGGACAGAAATGGTATGGACCTAACAGAATCAGAAGATATTAAGAAGAGGTGGCAAGAACACAGAAGAACTGTTCAAAAAAGATCTTCACAACCAAGAGATCACGATGGTGTGATCACTGATCTAGAGCCAGACATCCTGGAATGTGAAGTCAAGTGGGGCTTAGAAAGCATCACTAAGAACAAAGCTAGTGGAGGTGATGGAATTCCAGTTGAGCTATTTCAAATTCTGAAAGATGATGCTGTGAAAGTGCTGCACTCAACACGCCAGCAAATTTGGAAAACTCAGCATGGCCACAGGACTGGAAAAGGTCAGTTTTCATTCCAATCCCAAAGAAAGGTAATGCCAAAGAATGCTCAAACTACTGCACAATTGCACTCATCTCACCTGCTAGTAAAGTAATGCTCAAAATTCTCCAAGCCAGGATTCAGCAATACACGAACTGTGAACTTCCAGTTGTTCAATTGGTTTTAGAAAAGGCAGAGGAACCAGAGATCAAATTGCCAACATCCATTGGATCATGGAAAAAGCAAGAGAGTTCCAGAAAAACATCTATGTCTCCTTTATTGACTATGCCAAAGCCTTTCACTGTGTGGATCACAATAAACTGTGGAAAATTCTGAAAGAGATGCAAATACCAGACCACCTGACCTGCCTCTTGAGAAATCTGTATGCAGGTCAGGAAGCAACAGTTCGAACTGGACTTGGAACAAC
>NW_011485248.1:0-398 GCF_000754665.1 Bison bison bison | reverse complement strand
AAAACGAAGATCATGGCATCCTGTCCCATCACTTCATGGGAAATAGATGGGGAAACAGTGGAAACAGTGTCAGACTTTATTTTTGCGGGCTCCAAAATCACTGCAGATGGTGACTGCAGCCATGAAATTAAAAGACGCTTACTCCTTGGAAGGAAAGTTATGACCAACCTAGATAGCATATTCAAAAGCAGAGACATAACTTTGCCAACAAAGGTTCGTCTAGTCAAGGCTATGGTTTTTCCTGTGGTCATGTATGGATGTGAGAGTGGGACTGTGAAGAAGGCTGAGCGCTGAAGAATTACTGCTTTTGAACTGTGGTTTTGGAGAAGACTCTTGAGAGTCCCTTGGACTGCAAGGAGATCCAACCAGTCCATTCTGAAAGAGATCAGCCCTGGGAT
>NW_011485247.1:19881-20313 GCF_000754665.1 Bison bison bison | reverse complement strand
GTGGGTCTACTCTAGGTTTTTGCTTTGTGGTTACTTCATGAATTATATAAAACATCTATTAGGTAAAATAGTCCATTTAAACCCCAAATTGCCAAAGCAATCTTGAGGAAAAAGAACAAAGCTGGAGGCATAAGTTTCTCAGACTTTGGATTTGACTACAAAGCTGTAGTATCAAAATAGCATGGTACTGGCACAGAAACAGACATATAGATCAATGGACAAGAATACAAATAAACTTACACACCTACAATCAATGAATCTTCTGCAAAGGAGGCAACAATATACACTGGAGAAAAGACAGTCTCTTGAGCAAGTGGTGTTGGAAAAGTTGGACAGGCGCATGTAAATCAATGAAGTTAGAACACAGCCTCATACCACATACAAAAATAAACTCAAAATGGCTGAAAGACTTAAATACAAGACGTGACATCA
>NW_011485247.1:13345-16635 GCF_000754665.1 Bison bison bison | reverse complement strand
GGGCTGCCGTCTCTGGGGTCGCACAGAGTCGGACACGACTGAAGCGACTCAGCAGCAGCAGCAGCAACAGACCTTAGAAAAGTTAATGCATCTATGAAACCTATGGGTGCATTACAACAAGGAATGCCATCACCTACCACTATTCCTCAAAATTGGCATAGACCACCGTGCGCTTGCTGCTACCTGGGGAGCTGGCCAAGCATGCCGTGCCTGAGGGCACTAAGGCTGTCACCAAGTATACCAGCTCCAAGTAAATATAACATGCCTTGCTGCTGTTAACGGAGAAGGCAATGGCACCCCACTCCAGTATTCTTGCCTGGAAAATCCCATGGACGGAGGGCCTGTTGGGCTGTAGTCCATGGGGCGGCTAAGAGTCGGTCACGACTGAGCGACTTCACTTTCACTTTCACTATTATTGATTTATGATTGGTTTTTTTTTTTTAATATGCTTTTACACCCTTTAGACCGAGAGAGCTTCTATGACAAATGGATGTAACTCATGGCCCTGGACTTTCTCCATTTTCTTTCCTACACGTTTGTATAGACACAAATTCCTCTTTTCCTGGGCCACACCCCTTCGTGGTGAAGCTACACAACATGTTATACCCTGCCTATATTTCCAGACACTTTAAACAAGTTTCACAATCTTTTCCTACTATACACATTACAGGTATTCCTTATAATCCAGACACAAGACATAGACAAACACATCACACACTAAAGTTACAAATAAAGAAATTTAACAAGGGGGAATACACAGGTACACTACTGCTTTCCTTATCTAAAGCAGACTTTACTAGATTCCAATATATTTTCTAAACCTATAACTATTGTTAATACAGCTTTGTTTTAAATTTTTTAACCTCTTCTTAAGATTCGACCCAAGGGGGCCCCCAGCATTCAAAATGGAGATGAAACAAAAACCCCAGGAAGAAGAAATTCCAATACAGGCTATATCTGCTTTAAAGATCTCCAGAAAGCACCGCCCTTGGGGGCATCACCCCGATTATCTCCCCACTTGGGGACAAATAAAAACCCTTACTAATCAAGCTGAAAATTTGGTCTCTAAACAGGGATTGCCTCCGAGTCCTGAATACATTCTCCTGGCAATGCTCAGTCTTTTGGCCTGTACCTCCTCCCACTCGAGCTCAGACTAATACCCAACCATCCTCTATTACAGGTGGTTGAATGGACAGAGAGAGGACCAATCATTTCAACTAATGACTCTACACATATGCCTTCTCCCTAGTACATGAAAGGGCCCTCACACCCTGGGCAGGAAAGAAAACTAAATAACATTTCTTTAGGCTATGAAGTCCTTCCCTTGTGCATGGGCCCAGCAAAATTGTGCACAAACATCAGCCGACAAACTCAGGCTTTCATCCTGCCTCCAAAAGAAGATTTTCAGACATTGCTTGGATTATTTACTGCCCTTTCTTTGTCTGTAAACCGTGTTTATATTACTGAGACTTTAGGGAAAGAGTTAGGGAAAGAACAAAGAACATTATGCAAAGGGTTTACTTATAAAAACTTTACTTATACTCCCGCTCATTGGGACAAATGTCAAACCAAATCAAGAAAATCAATGTTTGTGGCTAATCATACAATTGTTGACTGGGGACCCCATGGTATGTAGTTATCTGACTTCTCAGAGGATATTAACAACAGTGTGTGATATGGAAGGTCACTGACACTACGATGGAACATTACTATGACAAAGGACTTCTTGAGTGGCTTGACGGTGGATTAGCCCCACCTCGTCCTAGGATCGTCCTTGATAAACAGAGTGGGCCTGAACAATGGGACATTTGGAAACTTGCTGCGCGCACCAGAGCACAGAAAAACTTGGGACTTGGACTGGACATTTCATAGGGACCAGTCGTGGTCATAGTAACTCTTTCTTTCACTATAATCAGTCATATTTTATACAGGCCTGTGTCCCACTTCCTTGTGTTATAGCCATAGAAAATTTACAATTTAATAAGACTTTTACATTCTGTAACTTGTATTAATTGCAAACTATATACTTGTCTTAACTCCTCTATTTCTTTAAGCTACTCAATTTTGTGTTACTCCTGTTCAATTCAATCATAGTGCTTACAACTGGGAACAAATCAAATTTCATTTACAAAATTTAGATGATAATGCCTCTCTGAATGTACAATTACTGCAAAAGAAAATCTTTAAAACTTTTTTCTAAAAATCTACCCTCTTCCCCTAATTTGGAAACTTTAGCTGAACAAATTATCCGGGCTAGACCCACGAGGATGGTTTCCAAGTATTACCCACAGTATCAGGTCTGGAACTGTAACTTTGCTGATTGTCTTGATAATTATATTTGTTGTTTACCGTCACCTTTCTATAAGGTTGGTTAATACTAACCAAACTCATTTGGTCAAGACCTTTTTTACAAATATAATAAAATAGGGGGAATTGTTAGGAACCATTTAACAGGAGGCTTCCTGTGTGCTGTTTTGTATCTGTCAAGAATTCTCTGTTCCTTATTAATTCCTCAATATTCAGGAATTAAGAGGAGAGGCAAGCCTCTCCCGAGGGCTGAGGAATCCAGGCATTTCCTCCATTAATGTTTCTATATGGTGGTAAGTACCCTCTTCCTTCTTGTGAACTGTACGGTAAAAGTGATTGTTTACAAATCTCTCTCTTTAATATGGATTGCCTATGTTTTGTAAGTCTGGAATTTTAGTCTTTATTTTTGCTGAGAATAACTACTTTGTAAGATGGTATATATGCCCACACCATGTTTATTAAAACACCTTTGCTCCATCAGAGCTCTGGTCCCCCGTGTCTTTCTTTCTTTCTCTCTCTCTTTCAGGCTGATCCCCTGGAGTGCAGAGGCTCTCTGACTTCACTTTCCTGCCCGGGCTTCTAAGACCCTCTCGAGAAGGTGCTCTGCATATTCACCCCATTGAGAGGGTGCCTGAGGCCTCCGTGAACAGAGCAAGTCCTGTATCAGGGGCTTTATTGACTTCTGTGTAAACCAAGGAATATCAGCCTCTTTCTCTCTCCTTTACTTTCTTATCGGTTGACTCCGGACCACCAGGTTCCAGTCCATTAAAGGACCTCAACAGCCTCAGAAACCAGGGTGCTGTTGGAGAGAAACAAGTTTCTCACCATAATCCCTAAATGGGTAGCTGGGTGGTTACCACTTTCCACCTCCTCTCAGGAGAGGTTGCAGTTCTGTCTCCCCAGGCAGTGTCCTGGGAAGCGGGTAGTTCTGGTACAGTCCTCCATCTGTCTGTCCATGGCAGTGGTTCTCTCCATTGCTGGAC
>NW_011485247.1:4321-12451 GCF_000754665.1 Bison bison bison | reverse complement strand
CCTCAGATATGCAGATGACACCACCCTTATGGCAGAAAGCAAAGAGGAACTAAAGAGCCTCTTGATGAAGGTGAAAGAGGAGAGTGAAAAAGCTGACTTTAAACTCAGTGTGAACCTAGAGCCTATTATACAGAATGAAGTCAGAAAGAGAAAGATAAATATCATATTTTAATGCATATATAGGGAATCTAGAAAAGTGGTACTGAAGAATTTATTTACAGGGCAGCAATGGAGAAGCAGACATAGACAGTAGACTTATGGACATGGGGAGAGGGGAGGAGCCGGTGAGATGTACGGAAAGAGTAACATGGAGGCTTACATTACCATATGTAAAATAGATAGCCATGGGAATTTTCTCAGGAAACTCAAAAAAGGCCTTTGTATTAACCTAGAGGGGTGAGATGGGGAGGGAGATGGGAGGGAAGTTCAAACGGGAAGGGATTAATGTATACCTATGGCTGATTCATGTTGAAGTTTGACAGAAAACAGCAAAATTCTATAAAGCAATTATCCTTCAATTAAAAAATAAATAAATCAAGAAAAGAATAAAATAAATTTTCCAATATATTAAAAAAAACTCTCATCATTATTAAAATGAAGATTGTGGCATCTGGTCCCATCACTTCATGGCAAATAGATGGGGAAATGATGGAAACAGCGACAGACTTTATTTTCTTGGGCTCCAAATTCACTGTGGATGGTGACTGCAGCATGAAATTAAGACACTTGTTCCTTGGAAGAAAAGCTATGACAAAAAAAGCAGAGGCATCATTTTGCCAACAAAGATCTATATAGTCAAAGCTATGGTTTTCCAGTTGTGATGTATGGATGTGAGAGTTGGACCATAAAGAAAGCTGAGTGCTGAAGAATTGATGCTTTTGAACTGTGGTGTTGGAGAAGACTCTTGAGAGTCCCTTGGAATTGCTAGGAGATCAAACCAATCAAATCTAAAGGAAATCAACCCTGAATATTCATTGGAAGGACTGATGCCGAAGCTCCAATCTTTGGCCACCTGATGTGAAGAGCCTACTCATTGGAAAAGATCCTGATGGTGGGAAATAATAAGGGCAGGAGGAGAAGGAGGTGACAGAGGATGAGATAGCTGGAGAGCATCACCGACTCAATGGACGTGAGTCTGTACAAACTCCGGGAGATAGTGAATGATGGAACTGTGGCATGTTGCAGTCCATGGGGTCTCAAGAGTCGGACTTGACTTAGCAACTGAACAACATGTATAAATGCCACATCAGTTTTAGCCATTTATTCATGGATGGGCACTAAGGTTTTTTCCATATCTTCTCTTTCATGAATGCTGCTGCGGTAAACATGGGACGGCATACATCTCTTTGATATCCTGTTTTCATTTCCTATAAGTATATACCCAGAGGTGGAATTGCTGGGTCTATGGTAGTTCTATTTTAAAGTTTGAGGAGCTTCCATATTATTCTACATAGTAGCTGAAACAATTTACCTTTCCATCAAGGGTTCCCTTGGTGTGCAAGAGTTCCCTTTCCTACACATTCTCATCAACACTTGTTGCTTGTCTTCTGGATGATAGACAGACATGAGGTTTTTCTCATTGTGGTTTTGACTTGTATTTCCCTGATGATTAGTGATGTTGAGCACCTTTTAATGTACTTGGGCCATTTGGTTGTCTTCTTTGGAAAAATGTCTTTTTAGTTCCTCTGCCCAGTTTTTAGCTGGATCATTTGTTTTTTGTTGTTGAGTTGCAGGAGTTCTTTATATACTTTGGATATTAACCCCTAATCTGACATATTGCTCAGAAATGTTTTCTCCTATTCTGTAGGCTGCCTTTTCATTTAAATTGTTTCTTTCACTGTGCAGAAGCGTTTGAGATTAATGTTGAGATTAAGTCCTACTTGTTGCACTTTTTTTTTTCTTTTTATATCGTTTCTAAGAAATCATTGCCAAGACCAATGTCAAAGTACTTCTTCCTTACATTCTTTTAAGGAGTTTTATGCTATCAGCTCTCATATTTAAGTCTTTGATCCATTTCTAGTTAATTTTTGAGGGTGATGTAAGGCTGGGGTCCACTTTCAATTTTTGTGGGTATTTATCTAGTTTCCCCTATATATGTGGAGATTCAATTCTGAGCTCTCTATTCTGTTCCATCGGTCTATATGCCTATCATACCAGTAAGATGTAGTTTTGATTACTATAACTTTGTATGATGGTTTGACAGGAAGTGTGCTGCTGCTGGCTTTGTTTTTTCCCCTCAGATTTGTTTTGACTATTTGAGGTCATTTATGGTTCCATATAAATGAAAAAAAGTTTTTTTTTTTTTTTTTACCATTACTATGAAGAATGCCGTTGGAATTAAGGATTGTGTTGGACCTATAGGTGGCTTTGGGAGACATGGGCATTTTAACAATATTAATTATTACACCCATGAACAAGAAATCTCTTTCCATTTGTGTCTTCTCCAGTTTCTTTCAACAAAATCTTGTAGTTTTCATCATACACATAATTCACTTCCTTGGTTAAATTTATGCATATGTATCTTGCTTTTTATGCTATTCTGAATGGGATAGTTTTAAAATTTCCTTCTTAGATGTTTCATTATTAGTATATAGAAATGCAATTGATTTCTGATTATTGATTTTATATCTTGCAACTTTACTGAAATAATTAATTAGCTCCAATAGACTTTTGGTTATATATTTGGGTTTTGTAAATAAAGTCATATAATCTGCAAAAATGAAAATTGTACTTCTTCCTTTCCAATTTGGATGAATTTTATTGCTTTGTCTTGCCTAATCAGTCTGGCTTGGATGTCCAGGATTATACTGAATAAAAGTGGAGGGAGTGGGCGTCCTTATTTTGTTCCTAATCTTAGAGGAAAAGCTTTCAATGTTTTTATCATTTACTATAATATTAGCAGTGAGTTTGCTGTATTTGACCTTTATTATGTTGAAGTATGTTTCTTCTATAGCCAATCTGTTGAATTTTATCATGAAAGAATGTCATATTTTGTTAGCTGTTTTTTTTTCTATATCCATTGAACCAATCATGCAGTTTTTCTCTTTCATTCTATTGGTGTGACATGTTACATTTATTAATTTGAGGATTTTGAACTACCAGAGCGTGACTGGGATAAATCTCAGTTGGTTACATTGTATAGTTATTTTAATATATTTTTGAATTTGGTTTACTACCATTGTTGAAAAATTTTGAGTTTCATTGAAATGATTGATTTATAGTTTTCTTGTAGTGTCCTTAACTGGCTTTGGTAATGGGATAATACAGG
The DNA here is from genome assembly GCF_000754665.1 of Bison bison bison. Taxonomy (NCBI): domain Eukaryota; kingdom Metazoa; phylum Chordata; class Mammalia; order Artiodactyla; family Bovidae; genus Bison; species Bison bison. The sequence goes on along the minus strand of NW_011485247.1, from coordinate 9,183 downwards.
CCTCACAGAATGAACTGAAAAGTGTTCCCATCTCTTAAATTTTTTGGAATAATTTTAGAAGGACTGGCATTAACTATTTTTTAAAAAATTGGTCGAATTTGCCAGAGAAGACTCTGGAAAGAAGACTGGAAAGAAGTAGAAAATCTGAACAGACCAATAAGAAGTAAAGAGAGTGAATCGGTAATCAAAAACTGCTCAGCATAGTGAAGTGAAAGTGAAAGTCACTCAGTCGTGTCCGACTCTTTGTGACCCCAAGGACTATATAGTCCATGGAATTTTCCAGGCCAGAATACTGGAGTGGGTAGTCATTCCCTTCTCCAGCAGATCTTCCCAATCCAGGGATCGAACCTAGGTCTCTTGCGTTGCAGGTGGATTCTTTACCAGCTGAGCCACAAGGGAAGCCTGCTCAGCATCGTACTGGCTTTTAAATTTGTGCAATTTAATATGCACTGGCAATAGGTACTGGCAAGTTAATATGTTGGGATTTTGATAGGAACTGTCTTGAATCTGTAGATCTCTTATCATAATAATATTACGTAATTTGATTCATTATTATGGACTATATTTCCACTTATTTGTCTTTTAAAATTACTTCCAAAATGTTTTGTATTTTTGATGTGAAAGTTCTATACTTCTTAAGTTAAAGTTCTTCCCAAGTATTTTACTCTTTTGTAGGCTATCGTAAATTGCATTGTTTATTTCATTCTTGTTTATTGCAATTTTGAAAAAAATACAGTTAGTTCTTTTATATTGACTGTATCCTGCAACCTTGATAGCTCCTTTAGTAGTTTCAGTAGTTATCCTTTATCCCGTAGGACTTCCTGCATACATGGCCATGTTGTTTTTCATTTCTGGCTTTATTTCCCTGGTTAGAACCTCCATATAAAGCTGTATGAAACTTGTCAAAGCAGATGGTGCCTTTCTTGTTGACTTTCTTGCTTCTTGTTGTATGGAAAGCATGCAGTCATTCAAACGAAGTATGATGTTATCCAGATTTCTCACGTTGTTGCTGTTCAGTCGCTCAGTCATGTCTGATTCTTTGTGACTCCACAGACTGCAGGACGCCAGGCTTCCCTGTCCTTCACCATCTCCCAGAGCTTGCTCAAACTCATTTCCATTGAGTCGGTGATGCCATCCAACCATCTCGTCCTCTGCCATCCCCTTTTCCTCCTGCCTTCAGTCTTTCTAATGAGTTGGCTCTTTGCAACAGGTGGCCAAAGTATTGGGGCTTCAGCTTCAGCATCAGTCCTTCTAATGAATATTCAGTATTGATTTCCTTTAGGATTGACTGGTTCAATCTCCTTGTGGGCCAAGGGACTCTCAAGAGTCTTCTCCAACACCGCAGTTTGAAAGCATCACTTCTTCGGTGTTCAGCCTTCTTTATGGTCCAGTTCTCACATCCACATATGACTACTGGAAAAGCCATAGCTTTGACTATATGGACCTGTAATGTCTCTGTTTTTTAATATGCTGTCTAGGTTAGCCATAGCTTTTCTTCCAAGGAGTAAGTATCTTTTAATTTCATGGCTGCAGTCACCATCTGCAGTGATTTTGGAGCCCAAGAAAATAGTCTGTCACTGTTTCCATCATTTCCCCATCTACTTACTATGAAGTGACAGGACCAGATGCCATGATCTTCATTTTTTGAATGTTGACTTTTAAGCCAGCTTTTTCACTCTCCTCTTTCACCTTCATCAAGAGGCTCTTTAGTTCCTCTTTGCTTTCCACAATAAGGGTGGTGTCATCTGCATATCTGAGATTATTGATATTTCTCCCGGCAGTCTTGATTCCAGCTTGTGCTTCATCCAGCCCAGCATTTTGCATGATGTACTCTGCATAGAAGTTAAATAAGCAGGGTGACAATATGCAGCCTTGATGTACTCCTTTCCCAATTTTGAACCAGTCTGTTGTTTCATGTCTGGTTCTAGCTGTTGCTTCTTTACCTGCAGGCAGGTTTCTCAGGAGGTAGGTAAGGTGATCTGGTATACCCATCTCTTTAAGAATTTTCCACAGTTGATTGTGGTCCACACAGTCAAAGGCTTTAGCATAGTCCTTGAAGCAGATGCTTTTCTGTAATTCTCTTGCTTTCTCTGTGATCCAACAGATGTTGGCAATTTGATCTTTGGTTCCTCTGCCTTTTCTAAATCCAACTTGAACATCTGAAAGTTCTCAGTTCATGTACTGTTGAAGCCTGGCTTGGAGAATTTTGAGCACTACTTTGTTACCATGTAAAATGAGGGCAATTGTGTGGTAGTTTGAACATTCTTTGGAACTGCCCCTTTATCAGGTTAATTTCCTCCTATTGCTGGTTTGTTGAATAATTTTTATCATAATTTGGCAATGGGTCTTGTTAAATGAGTTTTCTGCACATATTGAAGTACATCTTTTGCAAAAGTCTTAACATTAATTGTAGTGTAAGGAAGTTAAAGAAGGCGAGGTTCGGAAAAAGAATGAGACCAGCACTTTACAGGAACAGATAACCTTTAATGAGGTGAGAAGGGGCAGAAGTCAGATTAATGAGCTGCTGCCCTAACCCAAGAAAAGAGTAAGTATAGGCATATATGTGGAAATCTACTGCCTTAAGGGGGCCTGTTCTTCTCCAAGGTTGCTGGGAGTAGTTATCTCTTAAACGGCTGGGGCAAGGAATTCTGGAGGTCTGCCGGAGGCTGGACTGGCTGGGAGCTGGTCGTAATCAGCCTTAATGTCCATTTTTTTCTTCCGGTTAAAGAGTTCTTTGTTTTGCATAGAATGGTGGGGAGGGCCTGGAGAGGAGTTTTAATTCCAGGCTATTTTGAGCTGTGTAACTTTCCTTCATTAATGAAATCATCTTTATTCCCCTCTCCCTTCCTCTTTCTCTCAGAAACACACAGAACCAAAGCGTGCATGCTCAGTCATGTCTAACTCTTTGGGAGTTAGACCCATGGACTGTAGCCCGCCAGGCTTCTCTGTTCATGAGATTATCCTACCAGGAATACTGAAGTGGGTTGACATTTCCTTCTCCAGGGGATCTTCCTGACCCAGGGATCAAACCTGTATGTCCTGCAGTGCCTGCACTGGACATACAGTGCAGTATGTATGCTTTGCTGCTGCTGCTAAGTTGCTTCAGTAGTGTCGGACCCTGTGCAACCCCATAGACGGCTGCACACCAGGCTCCCCTGTCCCTGGGGTTCTGCAGGCAAGAGTACTGGAGTGGATTGCCATTTCCTTCTCCAATGTATGCTCTACTGCAGTGCATACAGTGAGCCACCAGGAAAGTCCATACACACACAGAACCTCACTGAAAACCAATTAGAATCTAATTATTAAGAACTTGTTTAAAGATAGATAAAGGAATAGCCAAGACATCTTGTTCCTGTTATCCTGGAACCTGAAACAAACCTGAATTTACATGTTCTAGTATTAATAAAGGTGACTTCCAGAGGGAATGGCTATCTATAACCTGTATAGTCTATAATTTTTTCTTCTCAGCATTTTGTAGAATTGAACATACTAGTATCAGAGACAGAGAAGGCAATGGCACCCCACTCTAGTACTCTTGCCTGGAAAATCCCATGGATGGAGGAGCCTGGTAGGCTGTAGTCCATGGGGTCGCTAAGAGTCGGACACGACTGAGCGACTTCACTTTCACTTTTCACTTTCATGTATTGAAGAAGGAAATGGCAACCCACTCCAGTGTTCTTGCCTGAAGAATCCCAGGGACGGGGGAGCCTGGTGGGCTGCGTCTATGGGGTCGCACAGAGTTGGACATGACTGAAGCGACTTAGCAGCAGCAGCAGCATTAGAGTAGAGGACTGTGTAGGGTATAATACATATCAGGTGTGTGCTGATAAAATGAAACAAACAAAAAGTAACAGCAAAAATGTGTGAAGCATATTATGCCAGGTCTTTCTGATGTGTGTGCCTGCATTTTGTGATTATGCTTCCAGATCTCCTGAATTCTCACCTCTTACCGTTTTTATTTCAGGAGTCTGAGTGCTGATCACTTTGCCTGCCACTCTCAAATGCTTGAGTGTTCTGTTCCACATCTTGACGTGTTGTAGGGAAGGGGGTTCTGCGAAGTTATTTGCATGCTGTCAATTAGAATGGGGTCCTCCAGACTTTTCTCAGATTCCCAGGGGCTGCTGACAGTGTGGAGTATGTGTAGAAAGCATGTTCATGATCTAGTTAGATACTTTTTTTTAACCATATGTGTACAGCCCTGAATTTTAGACTCCCTTAAACAATGGTAATTCTTTTTTTAAATATAAATTTATTTATTTTATTGGAGGATTACTTTACAATATTGTGTTGGTTTTGCCATACATCAACATGAATCCACCACGGGTGTACACGTGTTCCCCATCGTGAACCCCCCTCCCACCTCCCTCCCTACCATTCCTCTGGGTCATCCCAGTGCACCAGCCCCAAGCATCCTGTATCCTGCACTGAACCTGGACTGCGATTTGTTTTATATATGATATTATACATGTTTCAGTGCCATTCTTCAAATCATTCCACTCTCTCCCTCTCCCACAGAGTCCAAAGACTTCTATACATCAGTGTCTCTTTTGCTGTCTCCATACAGGGTTATCATTACCATCTTTCTAAATTCCATATATATGCATTAGTATACTGTATTGGTGCTTTTCTTTCTGGCTTACTTCACTCTGTATACTAGGCTACAGTTTCATCCACCTCATTAGAACTGATTCAAATGTATTCTTTTTAATGGCTGAGTAATACTCCATTGTGTATATGTACCACTGCTTTCTTATCCATTCATCTGCTGATGGACATCTAGGTTGCTTCCATGTCCTGGCTATTATAAACAGTGCTGTGATAAACATTGGGGTACATGTGTCTCTTTCCATTCTGGTTTCCTT
>NW_011485247.1:916-1624 GCF_000754665.1 Bison bison bison | reverse complement strand
CCCACAGGTTTTGGGTTGTTGTGTTTTCATTTTCATTCATTTCTACGCATATTTTGATTTCTTTTTTGATTTCTTCTGTGATTTGTTGGCTATTCAGCAGCATGTTGTTCAGCCTCCATATGTTGGACTTTTTAATAGTTTTTCTCCTGTAATTGAGATCTAATCTTACACACTGTGGTCAGAAAAGATGCTTGGAATGATTTCAGTTTTTCTGAATTTACCAAGGCTAGATTTATGGCCCACGATGTGACCTATCCTGGAGAAGGTTCCGTGTGCACTTGAGAAAAAGGTGAAATTCATTGTTTTGGGGTGAAATGTCCTATAGACATCAATTAGGTCTAACAGATCTATTGTGTCATTTAAGGTTTGTGTTTCCTTGTTAATTTTCTCTTTAGTTGATCTATCCATAGGTGTGAGTGGGGTATTAAAGTCTCCCACTATTATTGTGTTATTGTTAATTTCCCCTTTCATACTTGTTAGCATTTGCCTTACATATTGTGGTGCTCCTATGTTGGGTGCATATATATTTATAATTCTTATGTCTTCTTCTTGGATTGATCCTTTGATCATTATGTAGTGTCCTTCTTTGTATCTTTTCACAGCCTTTGTTTTAAAGTCTATTTTATCTGATATGAGTATTGCTACTCCTGCTTTCTTTTGGTCTCTATTTTCATGGAATATCTTTTTCCAGCCCTTCACTTTCAGTCT
>NW_011485247.1:0-816 GCF_000754665.1 Bison bison bison | reverse complement strand
CTTTTGATTTCTCCTTCATATTTGAATGAGATCCTTGCTGGGTACAGTAATCTGGGCTGTAGGTTATTTTCTTTCATCACTTTAAGTATGTCCTGCCATTCCCTCCTGGCCTGAAGAGTTTTTATTGAAAGATCAGCTGTTATCCTTTAGGGAATCCCCTTGTGTGTTATTTGTTGTTTTTCCCTTGCTGCTTTTAATATTTGTTCTTTGTGTTTGATCTTTGTTAATTTGATTAATATGTGTCTTGGGGTGTTTCACCTTCGGTTTGTCCTGTTTGGGACTCTCTGGGTTTCTTGGACTTACTATTATCTCCTCAAGTGTTTTCTCATGGTCTTTCTTTTTGTCTTCTTCTTCTGGGACTCCTATGATTCGAATGTTGGGGCGTTTAACTTTGTCCTGGAGGTCTCTGATATTGTCCTCATTTCTTTTAATTTGTTTTTCCTTTTTCCTCTCTGATTCATTTATTTCTATTGTTCTATCTTCTACTTCACTAATCCTATCTTCTGCCTCCGTTATTCTACTATTTGTTCCCTCCAGAGTGTTTTTGATCTCATTTATTGCATTATTCATTATATACTGACTCTTTTTTATTTCTTCTAGGTCCTTGTTAAACCTTTTTGCATCTTCTCAATCCTTGTCTCCAAGGTATTTATCTGTGATTCCATTTTGATTTCAAGATTTTGAATTACTTTCACTATCTTTATTTGGAATTCTTTATCAGGTAGATTCCCTATCTCTTCCTCTTTTGTTTGGTTTGGTGGGCATTTATCCTGTTCCTTTACCTGCTGGGTATTCCTCTGTCTCTTCATCCTGTTT
>NW_011485246.1:44796-45523 GCF_000754665.1 Bison bison bison | reverse complement strand
GCCCATGGCTGATTCATGTCGATGTATGGCAAAAACCGCCACAATATTGTAAAGTAATTAGCCTCCAATTAAAATAAATTAATTAATTTAAAAAATGGATTTAAAAACAAAAATAAAGTCAACAGCTAAGTGGCATTAGGGACATTCACAATGCTCTGCAACCATCCCCACCAACCATCTGCATAACTTATTTCATCCTGCAAAGCTGAAACTCTGAACCTACTAAATAAAAACTTTATCTTTTCCCCTGGTCACGTATGCTTTTTCAGCGACTGGGATTTTTTTGTCAAAATTCACCCATGGTGATGCATGGTGATGGATGTAAGACTTGGAGTATAAAGAAAGCTGAGCACCGAAGAATTGATGCTTTTGAACTACGGTGTTGAAGACTCTTGAGAGTCCCTTGGACTGCAAGGAGATCCAACCAGTCCATCCTAAAGGAAATCAGTCCTGAATATTCATTGGAAGGACTGATGCTAAAACTGAAACTCCAATCCTTTGGCCACCTGATGCGAAGAACTGACTCATTGGAAACGACCCTGACGCTGGGAAAGATTGAAGGCGGGAGGAGAAGGGGATGACAGAGGATGAGATGGTTGGATGGCATCACCCACTCGATGGACAGGAGTTTGAGCAAGCTCCAGGAGTTGGTGATGTACAGGGAGGCCTGGCGTGCTGCAGTCCATGGGGTCACAGAGTCAGACAGGACTGAGTGACTGAACTGAAC
>NW_011485246.1:39314-41784 GCF_000754665.1 Bison bison bison | reverse complement strand
AAACCCACATCTCTGAAGTCTCCTGCATTGGCAGGCAAGTTCTTTACCACTGTCCAGCTCAGAGCTATGGACGTTTGGGGCCAGACAACACTCTGCTGTGGGGCCGGCCTCTGAGTTGTAGGGTCTTAAGCAGCCTCCCTGACCTCCACCCTGTGGATATCAGTAGGGCACCTTTCCCACTTCTGAAAATTAAATATGTCTTCAGACACTGCCTTGGAGAGGAGAAAAAGTCAAGCCTGGCTGATAAATCTACAGTGATGCATTAGCATAAGCTCGGGTGTGGTCCAAAGCCTTTGTTATAAATAACAAAAGACAGTCTGATCACTTGGAAATTCCAAGGGTTTTGGGAGCTCTACGCCAGCAGGAAAGGATCAAGCTTTATGATCATTATTATTATTATACCGCAGGGATACAAACAGTCCTGGGATGTGAACCGAGCCCCCTTTGGACACAAACGAGAGAAGTTTCCCCGTCGGCTAATTCCTGCTCCTCCTACCCAGCTGGAAGCAGCCAGATGTGGTGCCTGTCCTGTATCAACTACACACTGGCATTTGCCATGGGCCCCTGCCATCCAGCTCGACAAGGATTTAATCCTGAGCTGCTGAAGCGGCTGACCTTCAACACCCCCTGAAAGGACTTGAGGGTGAAGAGCAGAAATGAGGCCTCTGTGTGCTGAGAAAAACTGGCAGGAGAGGCCTTCAGATAGATATTTTCAGGAGCTGATTTTATGAAGCTGATCCCTGTATCTCTTCATGCCTAGAAAAGCACAAACATCCTTCATGCTGATGTCTGATCCTTGTGATCAGTGAAACCTTCTGCAAAAAATATGTGCTTGATTGCACGAACTCTCCGTTCACCAAAATCACTTATATTGACCTTAACCCTGTCTTTTTGGAGCACTTTCTTGAAGCTATCTGGAGTGTGGCTTGGCTTCCCTGGTAGCTCAGTAGGGAATGAGCTACTTCTGCAATGCAGGAGTTCTATCCCTGCATTGGGAAGATCCCACTCCAGTGTTCTTACCTGGAGCATCCCATGGACAGAGGAGCCTAGTGGGCTACAGTGCGTGGGGTCGCAGACAGTCGGACAGGATTGAGCGACTAAACCACTAGTCCTGAGCTGCAGTCCTCTTTTTGCCCCCCAAAAAAGTGTAACTGGAGAAGGCAATGGCACCCCACTCCTGTACTCTTGCCTGGAAAATCCCGTGGATGGAGGAGCCTGGAAGGCTGCAGTCCATGGGGTCGGTAAGAGTCAGACACGACTGAGTGACTTCACTTTCCCTTTTCACTTTCATGCATGGGAGAAGGAAATGGCAACCCACTCCAGTGTTCTTGCCTGGAGAATCCCAGGGACGGGGGAGCCTGGTGGGCTGCCATCTATGGGGTCGCACAAAGTCAGACACGACTGAAGTGACTTAGCAGCAAAGTGTAACTGGCAATGCTCACGTTGTGCATTTTTTAAGCTGACATTTGTCTCCCCTTGCCTTGGGTCTCATCATCTCCGTGTCGGGTCCTTTAGAAAACAGACTGGTGATTGCCAAGGGGGAAGGGACTGAGACGGAGGCAAGGAGGGGGAACTCGGGGTTCGTGGATGTGAGCTCTGATCTGTAGGAGAGATAAACAACAGGGTCCTCCCGTATGGCGCAGTGAACTATATTCAGTGTCCTATGAAAGCTGAAAATACAGCTACCACATGTCCAGCAATCCCACTCCTGGGCAGATATCCAGAGAAAACCAAACTTCAAAAGGATTCGTGCACCCCAATGTTCATTGCAGCATTGTTTACCATAGTCAAGACATGGAAGCAACCTAGATGTCCATCAATAGATGAACTGATAAAGAAGATGTGGTACATATACACAATGGGATATTACTGGGTCCCTAAAAAGAATGCGATAATGCCATTTGGATGGGCCTAGAGATTGTCCTACTGAGTAAAGGAAGTTAGATAGAGAAGAAGCACTGTATGACATTCCTCATATGTGGAATCTACAAAGCAAAAGACACGAGGCAAGTGAATTTACTTACTGAACAGCAATAGACTTAGAGAATGAACTTATTGCTGCTGGGAGGAAGCATGGGGAAAGAGAGAGGAAGGAAGTTTGGGACGGACATGGACACACTGCTGTATTTAACATGGGAGAACCAACAAGGACCTGCTGTCCAGCACAGCACTGGAGTTTCAGCTCAATCCTCTGTAATAACCTTATGGTTACCAGGGGGAAAGGATGGGGAAAGGGATAGTTAGGGAGTTTGGGATGGACATGGACACACTGCTGTATTTAACATGGAGAACCAGCAAGGACCTGCTGGACAGCACAGGGACCTCTGCTCAACGTCATGTGGCAGCCTGGATGGGAGGGGAGTTTAGTGGATACATGTATATGCATAACTGAGTCCCTTTGCTATCAACCTGAAACTTATCATGACCTTGTTAACTGGCTACACCCCAATACAAAATAAAAACTTTAAAG
>NW_011485246.1:33922-37687 GCF_000754665.1 Bison bison bison | reverse complement strand
TCAATGGATAATCAAAATACCATATATATACAAAGTAGAATAGTCAGTTCAGTGGCTCAGTCGTGTCTGACTCTTTGCGACCCCATGAACTGCAGCATGCCAGGCTTCCCTGTCCATCACCAACTCCTGGAGTTTCCTCAAACTCATGTCCATCAAGTCGGTGATGCCATCCAACCATCTCATCCTCTGTCACCCCCTTCTCCTCCTGCCCTCAATCTTTCTCAGTGTCAGGGTCTTTTCCAATGAGTCAGCTCTTTGAGTCAGGTGGCCAAAGTTTTGGAGTTTCAGCTTCACCATCAGTCCTTGCAATGAGTACTCAGGACTGATTTCCTTTAGGATGGACTGGTTGGATCTCCTTGCAGTCCAAGCGACTCTGAAGAGTCTTCTCCAAAGCCGCAGTTCAAATCCCATGAGCCTCATGAACAGTATGAAAAGGCGAAAAGTAGAACAGTGTTCATCCTTAAAAAGTAAGGAGACCATACAGGTGGAACAAGACAGATGAACTCTGAGGCTTTCATGTCCAGCGAAACAGGCCACTCACTGAAGCACAAATACGATGAGACTCCATATACTGTTTACAGCTCTCAAGATTTTCCTGTACGTGAGCTGTTCGAGATGTCCGTGCCGTCTTTTCATGCAACTGCAGTGGACGGTTGCTCTACAGATACAGCGACTGATCTCCCTGCATTGCCTCAAAACCCAAAACAACTGCTGTGTGCTTACATGGCCGTGTGTGGTCTGATGTAGTATGTACCTAACTGCATAGAACTTCCCATTTCCCCAGGCACTGATAGAAGCTGAAATGTCTTCTTGTAAGATTATACACCTGGGACTTGCCTTCTAGTGGCTGGGACTCCATTATGCCACTGCAGGATCCCTGGTCAGGGAACGAAGATCCCTAGTCCCATGGGACCAAAACATTAAACAAAATTTAAGAAATTAAAAAAATAACATCACATATCTGATATTTGAGACCATGATGCTGTGAGGGATTGAGGGCAGGAGGAGAAGCGGGCCACAGAGGATGAGATGGTGGGATGGCATTACCGACTCGATGGACATGAGTTTGAGCAAACTTGGGGAGACGGTGAAGGACAGGGAAGCCTGGCGTGCTGCAGTCCACGAGGTTGCAAAGACTCGGAGACAACTTAGCAACTGAACAACAACAATTTGGGGTAAAAGCTCCCCCTCAAATGACTTCTGTCTGTGTCTCTGTGAAGGCTTCTTCTTCTCCCTGTATCCCTCCCCTGGTAATGCTGGTCTCTGGGGATGTTTCCACATCCCCATGGGATCTACGGTCTCATCCCTTAGAGTCACAAGGTCAGGTGAGGCAGGACCCAAGGTGGGAGGGGCTTTTCTGGAAGCCAGACCACCACACAGCAGGAGAGGAAGCTGAACAGAACATGTGACCGTGGACACAGACATCCACGTGACGTGTGTTCCTAACTCCCTTCTCCATTTTCTGGGTCCCCTAAATGATCTGTCCTCTGTGATATCACCTGGACCCAGGTCTAGTATTAAGGCAATACAGACAGTCAAGTGCAAAGAGAAAGTGTCCTGACCACAGTGGATAAACTATCCCACTAGGGCGACATTTCGGGCCAGTCACTAGCCTCCGCCCCCAGCCGATAAGCTTAAAGGGGAATGTGTCATTCTTCCCAACAGGAGACACTATGCTGATCTCAAAACCTCAGCTAGGAAGGATATAAGGTATAAGAGGGGAACCAAAATCAGAGGGAAGTGTGGTTTAGGAGCCAAGCAGTTGAAATGGGAAAAGAAAGTTCATAAGGAACAGGAAGTGGAAGGACTTTGCTGGGAGTTCAGCAGGTTAGAGTCTGCAGACCTTGTAATGCAGGGGACCTGGTTTGCATCCCTGGTTGGCGAGCTAAGATTCCACATACTTCACAGCAACCGTGCCCTCAAGCCACAACTAGAGTTCATGGTATATGATTCAACTAAGACCAGATGCAGCCAAATTAAAAATATATATATTTAAAATAAGAAGAAACGGAAAGGAGAGGAGAAAATATCAACTCCCCACACCACCCTGTGGAAGATTCCTTTTCAGCCCAAGAAGGGGACCTCTGGGTTACATCCTCAGCACGTTTCAGAACTCCTGGACGCTGGGCAATTGTGTGTGTGTGTGTGTGTGTGTGTGTGTTTAGGTCAGGGTGTGGGTACTGCTTGCTGGAGGGATGACGCCTAGAAAAATATTTCCCGCTGGAGGTTAATGGGCAGCCATCGGCTCCAAACCCATCTGGAGCTCCAAACTCCAATATTGGCCATATTGATGGCCAATATCAACTATGATCTTATTAACAATCACCAATGTGGAGTCCTTGTCCAAGGAAATGACTGCACTTGAAGTAGTTAAGCTCACAGAAGGTGAAATCATCAGGCTCACGTGCAAATTTGTACAAATTAACACATTTTGGTTGCTGTTGCTGTTCAGTCACTGTGTCGTGCCCAACTCTTTGCGACCACGTGGACTGCGGCACACCAGGCTTCCCTGTCCCTCACCATCTCCCAGAGTTTGCTCAAATTCATGACCACAGAGGCGGTGATGCTATCTAACCATTCCATCAACATTTGAACAATTTTGTTTAACTCAGTGACTGAGGGAAACAAAAGCTGATGTTATCACTGGTCCTGAGGAAGGATGTTAAAAAAAACCCCACAAAATTCCTAGGAAACAGACTCACAGACCTAGAGAAAAGATTTGTGGTTGTCAAGGGGGTGGGATCGTGGGAGATACAGAGTGGGAGTCTGGGACTGGCAGATGCAAACTCTTGTTCAGAGAATGGATCAACTACAAGGTCCTACTGTAGAGCACAGGGAACTTGTATCCAGTATCCTCTGATAAAACCAGAATGGAAAAGAATACAGAAAAGAATGTACAGATATGGCTCCCCAGGTGGCTCAGGGGTAAAGAATCCACCTGCCAATGCAGGGGATTCAGGTTTCATCCCTGCGTCAGGAAGATCCCCTGGAGGAGGGCATGGCAACCCACTCCAGGATTCTTGCCTGGAGAATCCCACAGACAAGAGGAGCCTGGCGGGGCTGTAGTCCATGGGGGTCACAGAATCAGGCATCACTGAGTGACTAACACAATAACATATATACGTGTGTGTATATGTTGATACATGCATATACACACAAACATGTTTACATAGTATGCATCATATGTGTATATCTAGTGGGATTGCGTTAAAGAATCCACCGGCAATGCAGAAGATGCAGATTTTCAATCCCTGGGTCTGGAAGATCACCTGCAGGAGAGAATGGCAACCCACTCCAGTATTCTTGTCCGGGAAATCCCATGGATGAGGAGCCTGGAGGGCTACAGTTCTTGGGGTCGCAAAGAGTCAGATGTGACTGAGCCACTGAGTAAGGTATATATTATATAGATTGCAGATGGAAAGTCACCTGGTTTGTCCTCAGGGCATAGGGCACAGCTAACCAACCTGATTAAGCCCAAAGGGCAAAAGAGAGAATTTTCCGATCTCTAAGATTTACTTTCAGTTGCTATCTGTCATCTACAATTTCACGAGTTTGTAAAATAGTTCAGGTAACTCAGGAAACTGACTCATTTGAAAAGACCGTGATGCTGGAAAAGATTGAAGGCCGGAGGAGAAGGGGACGACAGAGGGGGAGATGGTTGGATGGAATCACAGACTCGATGGACATGAGTTTGAAAACTCCAGGAGTTGGTGATGGACAGGGAGGCCTGGCGTGTTGCAGTCCATGGGGTCGCATAGAGTCAGA
>NW_011485246.1:22595-32681 GCF_000754665.1 Bison bison bison | reverse complement strand
AGTATGCATGGGGCAAGACAGGGCTTCCCAGGTGGGGCTAGTGGAAAAGAACCCGCCTGCCAATGCAGAGATGTAAGAGATGTAGGTTGGATCCCTGGGTTGGGAAGATCCCCTGGAAGAGGAAGCAGCAACCCACCCCAGTATTCTTGCCTGGAGAATCCCATGGACAGACGAGCCTGGCAGGTCACAGGGGGTCACAAAGAGATGAACAGGACTGAAGCGACTTAGCATGCATGGGTCGATGTGTGTTTCCACAGTAAATGATGCCGTGTTCTGACCACGCTGTTGCTGCCAAACCATCCTGGTTCCCTTCGCTGCTTGCCTTGCCTTTGAGTGATCTTACAACTCAGCAGGTGCTTGATGCCCGAGAGGAATGCAAAACAGTTGTCAGCAACAGAGATGAAGATGCTTCATCCGGAAAGTCGATTGACTTCTCTGTCCGCCAGAAAAGGAAGTCAGTCTTAGCCACGGGACCACCAGGGAAATCCCAACATCCATATTGTTATTAATCTACACATAGAAGTCTGTTTTGTTCTAGGATGGAGCTTTCACAGCCCACCATTGTTTCACTCAGCAATGATGTGTTAAATACCATCTGGAACATTTGTTCACTTAATATCTGCCTGAGAGTCATGGTTTTACCTCTCTTTGCAAACTGTCCTTTAAAAGAGCTTTTTCATTCCCCTTCATAGAACAGACTTATTTTGGAGTGGGGGGCGAAGAAAAAAAAAAAAGCAGAGCAAAACCTTCCCAAGGAAGATTTATTGACAAAGTTCCACCTACCTAGTTCCGCCTAGAGACGTATTTCAAATTTCCACTGAGAAAACAATTACGAGATAAAACTCTGTCTTATGATGCGTCCCTCTCCATCTTGGAAGAAGTTAGCCGGCTTCCTGACCTTTTCTGTCTCCTTACGATGCCAGCTCCAGACGGAGCTTGAATATTGTCAAGCTTGTGGTATATCCTTCTTTAAAAAAACGGATAATGCTTGTCAAGCCAGACGGTTTTCATTCTGTGTGGGGCTGTGAGCCCTGTCTCTCTGTTGATGGGGTTCAGGGTGTGCTACCCTGCACCAGGATAGCTTGGTGTCCTGAGAATTTGGAGATGAATGAGTCGGAAGGAAGGACATACACAAACAGGAAGGACACACGGACACCTCGTCCTAGCCCACCCCTCGAGCTTACCCTTGGTCCTTACAATCAGTCATGAAACTGCCACGTGAGGCACACCCCCCCAGCATCAGGAGGAGATAGCATCTCTTCTTATCACCAGAGGTGGGGGTTTGGGGGGTGCTGAGAAATCTCTAGACGATATACCTTGTTAAACTTGGCATCACTGATTCCATGGACATGAGTTTGGGTGGACTCTGGGAGTTGGTGATGGATAAGGCCTGGTGTGCTGCGGTCCATGGGGTCGCAAAGAGTCAGACAGGACTGAGTGACTGAACTGAACTGAAAGTTGCCCTCACCCATTCACTGCCTGAAGCCCCAAACCCTTACAGTCTTGTCATTTCTGTACAGATTCACTGTCTGTCTGAAAAGTACTAAAGTTCCCTGCTGGGGTCCCTTTCTTCGATTTCCATCCCCTTGTTAAGGATCCCAGGTGAACTTTCAATAAAATGTGTACGCTTCTTTTCCTGTTGATCTCTTGCATCTCCTTCCTTGTTAGACTCAGTTCCAGATTCAAAAAAAAGGTGGAGGAGAATTTTTGCCCCCCTGGCGTCATAATAGAAACATTCTGAGAAGTCAGAACTCTGGCCATCATGAGGTCATTCTCCTGTCTTGCCCTCGAAAGGATAGGTAAGAAATCTGGCCATGAATGGCCACGGACAACGGGCCAGGGGGGTGGCTGAATGCACACCCAGACTGTTTATAGGGGACCAGCTGGGAATTGATTTAAGGAGGTGCCAAGCCCTGGAGTTGGGAAGGTGTCTCCAGTCTGGAAGATCCCCTGGAGAAAGAAAAGGCATCCCACTCCTGTATCCTTGCCTGGAAAATCCCATAGACAGAGGAGACTGGCGGGCTGCAGTCCATGGGGTCACAAAGAGCCGGGCACAGCTGAACGATTAACACAAGCTCTGGAGAGGACTGTCAGATATTAACACCCGTGGGTCCTGGCTCTTGGGAGCCCTTGTCTTGCTCTAAAATTTACCAGACGAAGAGCCAGAGGCTGAGTCCTCATCTACAGAAGTGAATTGTCCTCCGAGCTCTCTGGCTGTTGGAAGCATTCATTTCTTCGGGGCTGTCAAACTCAGAATGGGTGGCTTCAGAGAGACGCTGCTGTGTTGAGAGTCTTGTCTGTAAACCTTGTTTGGAAAGGCTCATGGAGGTGGTCAGATCCGTCAACAACAATTTCTTCCTGAGTGACAGCTTAAAGTCTGCGCTTGGGTTAGGGAACCCTAATCCTGCATTAAAAAGTGTCGTCTTTCCTAAAAATCCTTCAAAACTTCTGCTAGGCCTGGGTGCGTGCTCAGTCACTCAGTCGTGTCTGACTCTTTGTGACCCCATGGACTGTAGCCCACCAGGCTCCTCTGTCCGTGGGATTCTCCAGGCTAGAATACTAGAGTGGGTTGCCATTTCAGGGGATCTTCCTGGACCAGGGATGGAACCCAGGTCTCCTGCATTGGCAGCTGGATTCTTTACCACTGAGCCACCAGGGAAGCTCATCTCTGCAACCTCATCACTGGACTGACATCCATGCAATGCAAGGACCAGGTGGACCTTGAAAGGCAGTAATTTTATGGGATGCACAGACCAGGGGTGGTGGGGATCTTGGGGGCATCTGTATAATTCCACTCCCTGCAGTTATAAAATAAAATCAGATCTTCTCCCACAGATATAACTGTAACAAGGCTGAGAAAACTCATTTGTCTACGACTTAGGCAATACCAATTCAGTTTTAAAGGTCATCTTTCTTTTTCCCTTCACCCCAAAGACTTAATTAAGCTGTGGATACCTCTAATGAGAGATTTTGCTGGCTACTGAGAAATGAGGAGCATGGAATAACCGTGTTCCTCGGTTCATTTTTTTTTAATTATGCCAAGGGCCCCCTTTGCTTGATTCCCTGTATAGTTAAGTCAGGCATTCAGGGCAACAGAGAGAATGCCTGTGCCCACCCCTCAAATTCATATGTGGGGTCCTGACTCACATGAAATAGAATGAAGGGGTGGGGTCTCTAGGAGGTGATCAGGTCGTGAGCCCCTTGAATGGGATTGGACTTTATAAAGGATACTCCAGAGAGCTCTGTGGGTTTCCCAGATGATGCCAGTGGTAAAGAATACGCCTGCTAATGTAGGAGATGTAAGAGATGTGGGTTCGATCCCTGGGGCAGGAAGATCCCCTGGAGGAGGGCATAGCAACCCACTCCAGTATCCTTGCGTGGAGAATCCCCATGGACAGAGGAGCCTGGAGGGCTACAGCCCACAGGGTCACAGAGAATCGGACACGACTGAGCGACTGAGCACAACACAGATATCTCCATCACCACAGGACACCCCACCATTCCCGGGAGAAGATGGCCATCTATGAACCAGCAAGCGTGACCTCACGACACAGTGAGTCTGCTGGCGCCATGATCTTGGACTTCCCAGACTCCAGAAATATGAGGGAAAAAAACATCTGATGTGCAAGCCAGCCCATCTGTCGAAATTTTGTTATAGTAGTCTGAACTGAGACGTCGAATCTCAGGAGGGGACTCTTGGAGGGTGGGACACAGCACTTGTCCAAAATAGCTAAATAAAAGAGCATCATGCACTGTTTGGATTTATAGCTGAGATGTTTAGGCTTCCTTTGAGAACTTTTTAAATTTTTTTGGCTGTGACATGTGGCTTTTGGGATTTGTTCCCCCCCACCACCACCAGGGAGTTGAACCCCAGCCCCTCAGCAGGGACAGTGGGTAGTCCTAACCACTGGACTGCCAGAGAACTCTCTCATCTGAGATTCAGAGTGAAGCTTTGGTACTAGGGATGACTCAGGAAGGGGAACTGACAGAATAGATGGTGGGATTGGAGATCTGAAGAGGAATGTGTACATTTCAACTCCAGGGCCTGCATTCAGTGATGAAGGACTTGAAGCTCTTTTTGTTGCTGTTTAGCCGCTCAGTCATGTCTGACTCTTGGCAGCCCCATGGACTGCAGCACGCCAGTCTTCCCTGTCCATCACCAACTATGCGGAGCTTACTCAAACTCACGTCCATGAAGTGGGTGGTGCCATCGAACCATCTCATCCCCTGTCATCCCCTTCTCCTCCCGCCTTCAATCTTTCCCAGCATTGGGGTCTTTTCCAATGAGTCCTTTCTTCGCATCAGGTGGCCAAAGGATTAGAGCTTCAGCATCAGTCCTTCCAATGGATGTTCAGGGTTGATTTCCTTTAGGATGGACAGGGTGGGGATTTTCCCAGTGATCACAGAAGGAGTGGGTTTGCAACGGGTCAAGACCCTGGGTCTCAGAATCCTAGCCCCATCTGCATCTGTCCTCTGTCACTTACGGAAGATGACCCCATACAGCAGAAGGTCTGCACAGACAGGAAGCGCTGGGTGTCAGTGCTGGAAACTAACAGAATCCAATCTTCCCATGAAAATACAGCACTGCTGTCCTCGGAGTTCTCTGAGTGCAGTTCTAGCCCTTGGACCTCAAGAGAGACAGGCTGTCAACACCTGAACATCAACCCCAGGTCATGACAAACAACACTGATGACCGTAACAACTTTATAAGGAGATCCAAGTCGAACTATACCAGTGCAGCTAAAGCCGAAGGAAGGTGGGCAGACAGAGCCACCGAATGATGCTACCATCCCAGAAGGAAGGCGGGCAGACAGAGGTACCGAATGATGCTACCATCCCAGAAGGAAGGCAGGCAGACAGAGCCACCGAATGATGCTACCATCCCAGAAGGAAGGCGGGCAGACAGAGCCACCGAATGATGGTACCATCCCAGAAGGAAGGCGGGCAGACAGAGCCACCGAATGATGCTACCATCCCAGTCCAGGGCGTAAACCGGAAGAAAACCGTCATTTAAAAACACACACGCACCCCTCCATTCACAGCAGCTCTCTCTGAAATAGCTGAGACACAGCAACATCCTAAGTGTCCTCCAAGAGAGCAATGGATAACGAAAATGTGGTACAAAGAGGCGATGGAGTATTACTCAGTCATTAAAAAGGAACAGAATTGTGCCATTTTCAGAGGATGTGGATGGACCCTAAAACTGTCAAAACAGACTGAGGTAGGTCAGAAAGAGACAAACATACATTAACACATAGATAGAGAATCTTGAAAACGGTACAGACGAACCCATGTGCCAAGCAGAAATCCAGACACAGACATACAGGACACACATATGGACACCAAGGATTGAAGGGGGTGTGGGAGGAACCGGGAGACTTGGGCTGACATATTTACAGTACAGATACTATGCATAAAATAGATAACCAAGCTGAACCTACTGTATAGCACAGGGAACTCTGCTCGATTCTCTATGATGACCTAATTGGAAAGCAAATCCAAAAAAAGAGGGGAGACGTGTATATGCATGGCTTATTCACTTTGCCGTACAGCAGAAACTAACGCAGCAAAGCAACTATCATCGAATAAAATAATACATAAAACGAAGGTGCCTGAGGGTATCACATAAAATGAAAGTGAAAGTCACGTCCGACTCTTTGCGACCCCATGGACTATACAGTCCCTGGAATTCTCCAGGCCAGAATACTGCAGTGGGTAGCCTTTCCCTTCTCTGGGGGATCTTCCCAACCCAGGGATCGAACCCAAGTCTCCCACATTGCAGGCGGATTCTTTACCAACTGAGCCACAAGGGAAGCCCAAGAATACTGGAGTGGGTAGCCTATCCCTTCTCCAGCGGATCTTCCTGACCCAGGAATCAAACCTGGGTCTCATGCATTGCAGGTGGATTCTTTACCAACCGAGCTCCCCTGGAAGCCTGGGTCTCACATAGGGACATACTGATAAGGTTGGGTTCCTCTGGTCTAGATGGATGGAGAATGCAGACAGGGTTGCCGTGGCCATCCCAGCAGCTGGAACCACACAAGGTTCCCTCCTGTCCGTTCAGTCCAGCCCTAGCAAGGGTTCGAGGAGGAACATCAAGTCCTTTCCCTGGACCAGGGCAGCCTTCCACCCAGCTCTACTGGAAGCATGTTTCAGAGCCGTCATGGGGACCCTGCCTTGTTTGTGAACCCAGTTCCCTGTTCTACACCATCTCACACACTTGTGTTATCAATGGTAGCTCTGTCTCCTTCCTCATGCCTCAAACACTGTCTTGCAGATCCCCTTGCTCCCCAAATTCCTCCAAAACTTGGCCTGTGCTTGTCTTGCTAATTAAAAAAAAGAAAAATGCTCCTTCTAAGCCATGGTAATTAGACTTGACCATGTATTTATCCCCTCGGAGCACTTGTTAAGAAAACCAACCAAACTGCTTTGCAGTGGTGGATGGACTTGGAAGGTATTACGCTGAGTGACATTAGACAGAGAAAGACAGTGACACTGTGATATCACTTCTACGTGGCATCTAAAAAAAGCCACAAACGTGTGAATGTGAGTTACAAGAAGCAGGCTCACAGATACGGAGAGCAAAACGGTGGTCACCAGTGGAGAGAGGAAAAGTAGAGAGGGTCAATATGCCGGAGGGAGTAAGAGTGAGGAGCTCTCGGGTATCAACTAAGCTGCAAGGAAGCATTGCCCAGCTCAAGGGGAGATGGCCGCTATTTTACAATAGCTGCAAATGCAATATAACCTTGAAACACCGAGTCGCTCTGTGGAATACCTGTAACTTACATGAGGGCATCCAGATGGTGCAGTGGTAAAGAATCTGCCTGCAATGCAGGAGACACTGGTTTGATCCCTGGGTCAGGAAGATCCCCTGGAGGAGGAAATGGCGACCACACTCCAGTATCCTTGCCTGGAAAATCCCATATCTAGGCTTCGCTGGTGGCTCAGACGGTAAAGCGTCTGTCTGCAACGCAGGAGACCCAGGTTCCATCCCCAGGTCGGGAAGACCCCCTGGAGAAGGAAATGGCAACCCCACTCCAGTACTCTTGCCTGGAAAATCCCATGGAGCCTGGTGGGCTACAGTCCATGGTGTCACAAAGAGTAGGACATGACTGAGCGACTTCACTTCACTACACGATATCAGTAGAGCAACTGCACTTCAACACAAAGACTTTTTTTTTAATTAAAAAAATAATAATTAAAATGCTCCTCGATGAATCCGTTCCCTCCGCCCGACCTACCCCACCCCGAGTACCTGTCTGAGGACGTTCAGCTTGGTCCTGAGGGTCTGAAGGTCTAAGGGGGTCCCAGGAGGTGGTGGGGCAGATGCTCAGGAACCTCGAGGTGAGGGGTGGACAGGAGGTGACCAGGCAACATGACTTCACAGGTTATCATTTCTGCTGTCTGATCTCTGTGGTTTCAATCTCCTGGTTTTGTTTTGTTTTGGTTTGTTGTTTTTTTTTTTTGCCAGCATCCCCTTTGCCAGCATCAACCGAACGAGCTAACCTCCAAGTGGTCCCAGTAGGTAAGCACACGCCTTTCCCCCGCCCCCACCCAGACCCCTGCCTCTGGTGCTGTTAATGCCAGAAGAATTAGTTCTGTCCCAGCAAAGAGGAGGCCAGCCGAGTCTCTTCTACCTTCTTCCTCTGGTGGCTCAGTAAAGTGAAAGTGAAATCGCTCAGTCGGGTGGACTCTTTGCGACCCCATGGACTCTTTGTGACCTCTTTGTGAGCCCACCAGCCTCCTCCGTTCATGGGATTTCCAGTCAAGAATACTGGAGTGGGTTGCCATTTCCTTCTCCAGGGCATCTTCCCAACCCAGGGATCAAACCCCGGTCTCCCGCACTGCAGGAAGACGCTTTCCCATCTGAGCCACCAGGGAAGCGTCCTACAATGTAAAGGAATCTGCCTACAAAGCAGGAGACCCGGGTTCCACACCTGGGTCGGGAAGATTCCCCTGGAGGAGGAGGTGGCAACCCACTCTAGTATTCTTGCCTGCAGAATTCCATGCAGAGAGGAGGCTGGCGGGCTGCAGTCCATGGGGGTCTGAGAGTCGGACACGACAGAGTGACTAACACTTTGGTATTCTCATGCCAAACAGAGGTCAACTGTCTCAGAATCCGGCTTCTGACAATTGTCCGTTCCGTTTCTTCTTCCCATCTGTTCCCGGCACTACTAACAGCAGTGGCTCTGGGGGCGGTGCACCAGAATCGAGATCAGGACCGAGGGATCAGCAGTTTTGAAAACGTGGACTTCAGCACATCCTCATGAGACCACCTTCCATCCATCAGCCAGCGTCTGTCTGCCCTGGCGAGGTGCAGAGCCGCCGTTTGGAGCAGGACCCAGTTTCTTTAGCAGCTTTCACTGATTGGCTAGAGCGGGACCCAGTTTCTTTAGCAGCTTTCACTGATTGGCTAGAGCGGGACCCAGTCTCTTTAGCAGCTTTCACTGATTGGCTGGAGCGGGACCCAGTTTCTTTAGCAGCTTTCAGTGATTGGCAGGTGGAGCTACGTAGAGCTTAATCACCTACCTCATCTCCCCACGTGGCCGTGGGCCTGAAAGCCGCCGGGCAGGGTGAGTCACGTGTGGTTTCCGACTGTGCTGGCTGCCAAACTGTCCTTTATGGAAGCTGTCATAACTGGGATTTTCCGGGCCACCCTTCAACTCGTGGCCGTTGTACGTTAAAACGGACCCTACGCACTCATCATCAGCGTTGCTAAATGTATTTACACAGGGAAATACAACAGGTGAAACACCTCGAGTTAATTACGTCAATGGCACTTTAGAACTTTGTGCTGAAAGCAGCATTGTTTCAGTTCAGTTGCTCAGTTGTGTCTGATTCTTTGTGACCCCATGGACTGCAGCACGCCAGGCTTCCCTGTCCATCACCATCTTCCAGCATTGCTCAAACTCATGCCCATTGAGTCGTGATGCCATCCAACTGTCTCATCCTCTGTCTCTCCTTCTCTTCTTCCCTTCAGTCTTTCCCAGCATCAGGGTCTTCTCCAATGAGTTGGCTCTTTGCATCAGGTGGCCAAAGGACTGGAGTTTCAGCTTCAGCATCAGTCCTTCCAAAGAATATTCAGGACTGATTTCCTTTAGGATGGACTGGTTGGATCTCCTTGCAGTCCAAGGGACTCTCAAGAGTCTTCTCCAACACCACAGTTCAAAGCATCAATTCTTCAGCGCTCAGCCCTTTTTATGGCCCAACCCTCACATCCGTACATGACTACTGGAAAAACCATAGCTTTGAGTGTACGGGCCTTTGTCAGCAAAGAAGGATACAGCAGGGAGAAAGGATGCTCCCCTCATGAGAAAGGCATTCAGTGACTGAATGAGGGAACGTGCGGGCTGGTGTGTCAACACCCATGCAACCGGCCCTCCACCCAAAAAGCAGAGACATTCGGACTGGCTGACTCTCCTCTCAAATGATACAGGAAGAAGTGACGAAACAGAACTGGAAAACGCTACTTCTTAACCTAATTTTGTCCCTCTAGAAACTGGATGAAGCCATTAAAAGTCTCACAAACTGCATCTCTTACTCAGCAAAACTTCACCTTCCCAATGCCGTGCTGTGGGGTTTTCTTTCCCTTCTGCCACCCCGAATGAACCCAATAAGTCATCAGAGCAAAATGTCCTGTTTAAGGATGCGAGCACAACTGTTTCAACTTCCTACTTTTGATCTCTTTTCATAGTACCCTCATTGTGTCATAAGAGCCCACAGAGTGATCCAAGACAAATAAGGATATCACCCAACCATCTTGCATGAAAAACAAACAAACAGACTTGAAGCTATTTTTTAAAAGTTTATCATAAGTTCTCTCTGTGTATGCATATTATATATATATATATGGTTGTCAGTTCAGTTCACTTCAGTCACTCAGTCGTGTACAACACTTTGCAACCCCATGGACTGCAGCACACCAGGCCTCTCTGTCCATCACCAACTCCTGGAGTTTACTCAAACTCACGTCCATTGAGTCAGTGATGCCATCCAGCCATCTCATCCTCTATCGTTCCCTTCTCCTCCCGCCTTCAATCTTTCCCAGCATCAGGGTCTTTTCTAATGAGTCAGCTCTTTGCATCA
>NW_011485246.1:16996-22495 GCF_000754665.1 Bison bison bison | reverse complement strand
TCAACATCAGTCCTTCCAATGAATATTCTAGACTGATTTCCTTTAGGATGGACTAGTTGGATCTCCTTGCAGTCCCAGGGACTCTCAAGAGTCTTCTCCAACACCACAGTTCAAAGCATCAATTCTTCAGCGCTCAGCTTTCTTTATAGAAAGAATATATATATACATTACATATATATGTATGATGATTATATGCTATATGTTCCCTGGATCAGGAAGATCCCCTGGAGAAGGCTATGGCAACCCACTCCAGTATTTGTCTTTCTCTTCCTGACTTATTCACTTAGTATGAATATTAGTAATTGCTAAGGATTCAAGTATTCAATTACTATTGAATACTAACTTAGTAATCTCCAGTTGCATCCATGTTGCTGCAAATGTCGTGGTTTACTTCTTTTTCATGGCTGCATAATATTCCATTGAATATAGGTATCACAACTTCTTCATCCATTCTTCTGTAGATGGACATTTAGGGTACTTCCTTGTCTTGGCCATTGTAAATAGTGCTGCAGTGAACACTGGGGTGTTCCTCTCTTTCTGAATGAGACTTTTATCTGGATATGTGACCAGGAGTTGGATGGCTAGATCATATGGTAACTCTGTTTTTTTAATTTCTTAAGGAACCTCCAGACTGTTTTCTGTGCTGGCTGTACCAGTTTACTTTCCTCACCAAGAGTGCACGAGGGTTTGCTTTTCTTCACATCCTTGCCAGCGCTTGTTATCTCTTATCTTTTTGATAAAAGGCTCTCTGATCTCTCTAAGCCTGTGATGAGAGATGTTACCATGGTTTTGACTTGCATTCTCCCAGTGATTGGTGATGCTGAACACCTTTTCAATGTATCTCTTGGGCATCTGTATGTCTTCTTTGGAAAAGTGTCTTTTCAGATTGTGCTATGATACTCATTTTTAACTGATTCCTTAGTTCTTCAAACTATGGCATGGGAAGATGGAAGTCATTTTGTTATTGGTCTAAATGTCTCATCTTGCCGAACAAATGCTAAAAGAAGCATCTGCTGCTGCTGCTGCTAAGTCACTTCAGTCGTGTCCGACTCTGTGCGACCCCAAGGACTGCAGCCTACCAGGCTTCTCTGTCCATGGGATTCTCCAGGCAAGAACACTGGAGTGGGCTGCCATTTCCTTGTCCAATGCATGAAAGTGGAAAGTGAAAGTGAAGTCGCTCAGTCGTGTCCAACTCTTAGCGACCCCATGGACTGCAGCCTACCAGGCTCCTCCATCCATAGGATTTTCCAGGCAACAGTACTGGAGTGGGGTGCCATTGTTTTCTCCTAAAAGAAGCATCTACCAGTGACCAAAGTTTTATCCCTTAATCAGAAGAGTGCATTCCCAAACTGAACATTTTAGCTTTTTAGTGGATCTTTACTTGGCTGTTTTCCCAAGGTGAGATGCTGTTTATATATCCCAGATTCATCTGAAACTACTTACTCTGCTGTCATTAAAGAAAAAAGTCCCAAATATCAGCAGAAGAATGCAAATATAGCATGCTGCAGATACTCAGCTGTTTCTTACTTACAAAAAAAAAAATATCAATTTCATGTGGTCCAACCTAGAAATAATTTACTTACTGAGAACTCGCTTTTTACACTGTCCTTCCTTTTTAAGAATGGACATAGTGAGAGATGAATAATGGGTATTTTGGTCTCATTGTATGAAGTGGTTTGTACTGAATTTAGGTAGTATTGATTCATTGATTTACTCATTCTTTCTAGAGAGATCTATGAATATTCATTGTGTGTCCACGAATGGGCTATAATGTGTCGGTTCAAAACTGGATACAACACAGTCTCTGCCCTAAAGAAAATTTTCAGTGTGGTCTGATTCTGGCATGTTCTAGAAGAGGTGATAGTCTTGAGAAAATGAGCACCTTTCTAGATACCAGTGCCGTGGTCTCAGAGGATTTTAAGAACCCTAGAAGACACGGTTGCTGCTGTTTAGTTTTAAAGTCATCTCCGACTCTTCATGACCCCATGGACTGTAGCCCGCCAGGCTCCTCTGTCCATGGGATTCTCCAGGCAAGAATTCTGGAGTGGGTTGCCATTTCCTTCTCCAGGGGGTCTCCCTGACTCAGGGATCAAACCCATGCCTCCTGTGCTGGCAGGCAGATTCTTTACCACTGAGCCACCAGGGAAGTCCTAGAAGATATTACCCAGTTTCTAAGTTTCAGTTGAGGATACAAAAATTAGTACAGCATGAAGAAGTTGGGCTGAACAGAAAAAAAAAAAAAAAAAAAAAGAACTTTCTAACAACAAAAGCAGCTCTTCTCCAAGAACACTTAAGATGTGCATTTTTCCAGGACAGGGTTAATTTCAGAGTGGGTCGTTTGTGAGCAGAGACAGGAGACAATAACATCTCAAGGTTTCTTGGCCGACTTGTGTGATTCTCCGACGCATCACGGTTTTACCTCCCCATGCCCGCGGGGAAAAATAAAGATATGGAATAAAGCACTTTTACAACTTTGATTAACTTTACACAGAAGGACGAGATCGTGTATCTGGAAGGTGAACTTGGGATTTGTAAAGTGATGAGTGTATTTAGGAGCGTCATAAAGAATAATGACCCCTCCACGGAAAATGGTAAAGGGACGACATAATGTCTCCAATTCTTCATTTTCTAGGGGAAAAAAAGGCTTAATAATGATTATGATAGTTTATAATGGGATTTTAGCGTCTGCCTAACTGTGTTTTGATTTTCCAGGGTTTGCGCTGGGCGCTGTAATTGTTAATTCCTCCTGATTGCACACTGCACTGCAGTTCCCCTGCCACTCCGTGCACTCTGAGCACCAGCCTCTGCATTCTTTTCAGGCTGATTTGAAGGTAATGAAGCAATCTATATTTAGGTATTTTGCAGAGGTGTTTTTTTTTTTTTTGGCTAAATGTTAAGTGTATTTTTTTTTTCCCCTGTAGAAAATGCTGCTAACAGCAAAGGAGTGAAATGAATTTTCAGGAGAAAGTATCTGAAACCTGACTGGATTTTAATCAGTTTCATCTCATCTCCGATCCCCAACTCACTTTAGATGCTGATGAAGGATAAATGGAGAGACGGACTGTATTTGTCAACGTCTATTCAAATGCCATCAATACTTGATGGAGACCTCAGTAAACACTTTAGGAGAGATCCCCATTTAGACTGCAGGGAAACAGAAGTTCCTGTACAGACAGGGGCCAACTTGGGAGCATGAGTAACCCAACATGTTAAGATGTGCCCTGTGAGACCCTCACGTGGCAGGTATGGTCACAGGAAGGCACGCTCGGATAAATGGAATCCCCGGTTCTACTTTATGTCCCTATCTGAGTCCTGTCCTTTTCATTCTCAGCTGACTTCTGTCTGGTTTGTTCATCATTCTCTTGCTTTGTTTGTTTTGCTTATATACTTTACGTGTCTTTCTAAGCCACCTGAAAACATATGTGGAAAATGAGAGATAATGTGGAAACAAGTGCAGAAAACATTTCTGTAAAATGAGAGATAATGAATGGATGTATGCATGGGTGGATGGTTAGATGGAGAGGAGGGGAGGATGGGTAAATAAATGGATGCATGGATTTGTGGGTGGATTTGTGAATGGATAAACAGGTGGGTGGAAGGATAAACAGATGGAGTGGATGAATGGATGGAAGATTTTTGAATGGGTGGATGGATGGATGGATGGATGGGGAGACAGATGGGTGCATAGGTAAGTGGATGAATGGGTGAGTAGGTGAATGGGTGTATGGATGGATGTATGAACAGAAGGATGGGATGAATGGATGGATGAATAAGTGGAAAGATGGACTTCTGGACGGGTGAAGGGATGGATAGATGGATAGATGGATGGATGGATGGATTGATGTAGAGATGGATGGGTCAATAGATAAGTGGATGGAGGTATGAACAGAGGTTGAGATGGATGGATGGGTGGATGAATTAATGAATAGAAATGTGGATTCGTGGATGGATATATAGATGTAGAGATGGACGGGTCAATAAAGTAGGTGGATGCATGGTGAGTACATAAATGTGTGAATGGGTAGACTTGTGGGTGGATGAAAAGGAGGGTGTGATGGATGGATGAACAAAAAGGAAAGATGGATTTTGGGATGGATGTAAAGATGAAGTGGAGGAATGCACAGATAAACAGGGGAGTGGACAGATGAATGGATAGATGGATGGAAAAAACTCAGATGCATATATCGAACGATACGTGGGTAGATGGATTCACAGTGTGTGGATAAACGGGTAGATGAAAGAATGCATGAATGAACAAAAAGAAAGCTGAAGGAACACACTTATGTCAGCGACCCTCCTGGGTAAACATCCCTCTCTACCACACGGTGGTCTGTCCCATTCTTTTCTTCCTCTCCATCATTAACAGTGCCATGGCTTTAGTTTAGCTCTTCATCACCTCTCAAGTCAATTCTCCTTCTTCAACTCTCTTTCCTCTGAGAGAGTCCTCCTTTGTTCCCCTCGCTCTTTCAAGAGACGAGGCAGCCCTTTCTTTCTATGCCCAAATCCCCCTGAATGCAGCTTCCTCACGGCACACACCATACGCTTTCCCGTCTTTCTGTCTCCTGTGACAAACAGTGAGACCTCCTCGAGACTCTTGTTTCTATCTCGTCTTGGTATCCGCAAGTGCCGCACGTGGTGTTCTGAGTGTGGCGATAACAGACGCTAGCATTTACTATGTCCCCCCAGCCACTCTGTCACGGGTATTTCCTATGTACATTTCACCACGACAATCGCGAGGGGTCGGTATTGCTGTGTTTCTCATTCACAGTCAACAAAGTTCAAAGAGAGAGTTGAAGAATTATCACAAACTTAGGCCCTCTGACTCTAGAGCATGCATTCTTTCATGGTCAGTATCGTCCCAAGTGGGTGAAAATTCTTTCTTGGGACGTGAAAATAATCATGCTCATTTTATGCAGAGTTCACAAATACAGAACGGAGAAGCAGTGCATCCGTGAAAACTTCACGGAGGGGTGAATTAGGAACACGTGTGTGAAAAAGTACCTTAGTGTCCAATCATGAAAAAAGACTGGGAGCTATTCACAGCAGCTAAGACAGAAATACGCAAAGACATACACCAATGTCCCAAAGAAAGGCAAAGCCAGAGAATGCTTTAACTACCACCCAGTTGCACTCATCTCACACGCTAGTAAAGGAATGCTCAAAATTCTCCAAGCCAGGCTTCAGCACTACGTGAACCATGAACTTCCAGATGTTCAAACTGGTTTTAGAAAAGGCAGAGGAACCAGAGATCAAATTGCCAACATCCGATGGATCAACAGAAAAGCAAGAGAGTTCCAGAAAAACATCTATTTCTGCTTTATTGACTATGCCAAAGCCTTTGACTGTGTGGATCACAATAAACTGTGGAAAATTCTGAAAGAGATGGGAATACCAAACCACCTGACCTGCCTCTTGAGAAACCTATATGCAGGTCAGGAAGCAACAGTTAGAACTGGACATGGAACAACAGACTGGTTCCAAATAGGAAAAGGAGTGTGT
>NW_011485246.1:13750-16896 GCF_000754665.1 Bison bison bison | reverse complement strand
TTCCAAATAGGAAAAGGAGTGTGTCAAGGCTGTATATTGTCACCCTGCTTATTTAACTTGTATGCAGAGTACATCATGAGAAACGCTGGGCTGGAAGAAGCACAAGCTGGAATCAAGATTGCTGGGAGAAATACCAATAACCTCACATATACAGATGACACCACGCTTATGGCAGAAAGTGAAGAGGAACTAAAAAGCCTCCTGATGAAAGTGAAACAGGAGAGTGAAAAAGTTGGCTTAAAGCTCAACATTTAGAAAATGAAGATCATGGCATCTGGTCCCATGACTTCATGGGAAATAGATGGGGAAACAGTGGAAACAGTGTCAGACTTTATTTTTGGGGGCTCCCAAATCACTACAGATGGTGACTGCAGCCATGAAATTAAAAGACGCTTACTCCTTGGAAGGAAACTTATGACTAACCTAGATAGCATATTGAAAAGCAGAGACGTTACTTTGCCAACAAAGGTCCATCTAGTCAAGGCTATGGTTTTTCCAGTGGTCATGTATGGATGTGAGAGTTGGACTATGAAGAAAGCTGAGCACTGAAGAATTGATGCTTTTGAACTGTGGTGCTGGAGAAGACTCTTGAGAGGAGTCCCTTGGACTGCAGAGAGATCCAACCAGTCCATCCTAAAGGAGGCCAGTCCTGGGTGTTCATTGGAAGGACTGATGCTGAGGTTGAAACTCCAGTACTTTGGCCACCTGATGCGAAGAGATGACTCACTGGAAAAGACCCTGATGCTGGGAGGGATTGAGGGCAGGAGGAGAAGGGGACGACAGAGGGTGAGATGGCTGGATGGCATCACCGACTCAATGGACATGAGTTTGGGTGAACTCTGGGAGTTGGTGATGGACAGGGAAGACTGGCATGCTGTGTGATTCATAGGGTCTCAAAGAATCAGACACGACTGAGTGACTGGACTGAACTCAACTGAGAAGAATGGATAAAGGAGAAGTGGTACATATATACAAGTGGAATACTACTCAGCCATAGACGAGAATGAAAGGACACCATTTGGAATGACATGGATGGAACTAGAGATTATCGTAGTAAGTGAAGTCAGACAGAGAAAAACAAGTGTCACATGGTATCATGTACACGTGGAATCTAAAATACAACACAAGTGAACTTATTACAAAGCGGAAACAGACTAGCAGACATAGAGAACAGACTTGACAAAGGGGAAGAGGGTGGGGAAGGGATGGAATGGGACTTTGGGATTAGCAGATGCAAGCTAGTGTATACAGGATGGATGAAGAACAAGGCTGTACTGCAGAGCACAGGGAACTCTATTCAACATCTTGAGATAAACCACAATAAAAATTAATATATTAAGAAGAATGCACATAGGTGTATAACGGAATCACTTTTATGTCACAGCAGAAATTAACAGCATTTTAAATCAACTGTACTTCAACAAATTAGAAGGGCTTACCTGATAGCTCAGTTGGTAAAGAATCTGCCTGCAATGCAGGAGACCCCAGTTCAATTCCTGGGTCAGGAAGATCCCCTAGAGAAGGGATAGGCTACCACTCCATGATTCTTGGAGATTCTTATGGAAGGTCCATCTAGTCAAAGCTATGGTTTTTCCAGTAATCATGTATGGATGTGAGAGTTGGATTATAAAGAAAGCTGAGTACCAAAGAATTGATGCTTTTGAGCTATGGTGTTGGGGAAAACTTATAAAAGTTTCTTGGACGGCAAGGTGATTCAACCAGTCCATCCTAAACGAAATCAGTCCTGAATATTCATCAGAAGGACTGATGCTGAGACTGAAACTCCGATACTTTGGATACCGGATGCGAAGAACTGACTCATTGGAAAAGACCCTGATGCTGGGAAAGATTGAAGGCAAGAGGAGAAGGGGATGACAAAGGATGAGATGGTTGGATGGATGAGATGGATCACCCACTCGATGCACATGAGTTTGAGTAAGTTCTGGGAGGTGATGATGGACAGGGAGGCCTGGCATGCTGCAGTCCATGGGGTCACAAAGAGTCGGACACAACTGAGTGACTGAGCTGAACTGTGAGTCAGACAGTAAAGAATCTGCCTGCAATTCTGGAGACCTGGGTTCGATCCCTGGGTTGGAAAGATCCCCTGGAGAAAGGAAAGGCTACCCACTGCAGTACTCTGGCCTGGAGAATTCCATGGACTGTATAGTCCTTGGGGTCGCAAAGAGTCGGACAGGACTGAGTGACATTCACTTTCCTGACTTATCTCCCATCTTTAATCTGTTCTTTTGAAGGTAGGGTCCCTGATGACTTGCTTCTAACCAACAGAGTCCAGCAAAAAATGATGGGATGAGCTTTCATGATTAGGTTACATAACTTGGGTCTTTCTAGCAGATCCTTTCTCTCTTGCTGGCTTGTGATGACGTAAGCAAGGACAGGGAGATGTCAAGGCAAGACATGCAGGGACAGCTCCAGGTAGCAGCCAGCAAGGTCTCTCTCTCTGTTTTTCCCTGTCTCTGTCTCTCTCCTTCCCTGTCTAGTCACGTGCAAGGAGCTGAATCCTGCCAACAGTCACAGGAGTTCAGAAGCAAATCCTTCTCCATCCAAGCTTTCATGGGAGACTCCAGTCCTGGCTGACACATTCAGTGCAACCTTGAGAGTCTCAGCTTGGCCTCACCTGGAGCCCCGACCTTGATGGACAGGAACGCACGAGATGATGAAAGTGTGTTCTTCAAAGCTGAGAGTTGTCTGGTAGATCACTGAGACGAGGAGTTCAAACACCTTGATCTGAAACCACGAGACACATCCAAGATATCGACACACATGAAGAGCAGAGCCTGTGGGTTTGTTCTCGCATCACTTGAAAACACTTCCATGGATCTGAAGCAGATTTGAAAGTTACATTTGCAAGTGGTTGTGTTTGACTAATTGTGTAGGGAGATCACAGGGTTTATTGGTTGGGAAGCTGCAGCTGAGTCCTTTAAAACCATCTTCCACAGCACTTGAGTGGCATTCTGTGTGCTGATCTATTTACGACTCCATGTTAAATTTCTTCAGAGAAGACAATGGCACCCCGCTCCAGTACTCTTGCCTGGAAAATCCCATGGATGGAGGAGCCTGGTGGGCTGCAGTCCATGGGGTCGCTGAGGGTCAGACACGACTGAGCGACTTCACTTTCACTTTTCACT
>NW_011485246.1:4383-13650 GCF_000754665.1 Bison bison bison | reverse complement strand
GGTGGGCTGCAGTCCATGGGGTCGCTGAGGGTCAGACACGACTGAGCGACTTCACTTTCACTTTTCACTTTCAGGCATTGGAGAAGGAAATGGCAACCCACTCCAGTGTTCTTGCCTGGAGAATCCCAGGGACAGGGGAGCCTGGTGGGCTGCCGTCTATGGGGTCGCACAGAGTCAGACACAACTGAAGCGACTTAGTAGCAGCAGCAGCAGTTAAATTTCTTTTTTTAAAAAAATTGTGTCCATTTATTTACTTTTGCCTACGTTGGGTCTTCACTGCCGCATTTGGGTTTTCTCGAGTTCTGGTGAGTTGGGGCTACTCTCAACTGTGCAAAGGCATCTCATTGCACTTGCTTCTCTTCTTGTTGAGCATGGGCTCCAGGGTGCGTGGGGTTGGAAGTTGGGATGCACAGGCTGAGCTGCTCTGTGGGACATGGAATCTTCCCGGACCAGGGATTGAACTTGTGTCCCACTGCATTGGCAGTCGAATTCTTAACCACTGCGCCACTCGGGAACTCTGCACACTTTCTTATTTAATGATGGTCATTTAGTGGGCTAGCTAGGATGATTCAGGAGACCAGCAACCTCTGATAGACGCCACTCAGCCACCTGCCAAGGGATTGATGGATGGAAGGATCAATGACATGCAGGCACATGTGACTATGAAACAGTTTGTTATGCATATAGAAAACAGAGCATTTCCTGAGTAGAAAACCTCAGGTTTGATTCAGAGTGAAATGAGAAGAAGGGGGCGAGAAGGTCTGATTTTACAGTATCAGGGGCTTTGACCATATAGACGGTTTCTGCATGCTCAAGAGTTGGGATTTTCCTGGTTTGAATTTCCCTACCACCTTCTAGGCAACTAGGTCCTGACTTTTATATATATATATAATATATGTTGGTTTATTTTTTATATTTTTAGCCATGCTGCCTGGCATGTGGGGTCTTAGTTTCCTGACCAGGGATCAAATAGGTACCTCCTGCATTGGAAGCACTGAGTCTGAATCACTGGACAGGTAGAGGAGTCCCACTGCTGATCTTTTCCTGGAAAACTCCTACTCACCCTTCAAAACCCAATTCAAATATTCCCTTCTATGATGAACCAAGGTGGAGTCATTCTCTCTCCCACCCCTGAAATCTTAACAAAAATATTTTCATGTTGTTCTATATTTTTTTAATGGAGTCAAACTTTGATTACAGTGACCACCTAGTGACAACATCTATGAAAACAGTTAAATGTGAAACATTACACATGATCTGACTGATCAGGAGAGGGTGAGGTTATCAAGTGCTAATCCAGACTCGGCAGAGGAAGCCGGGCGTCACCCACATGCAAAGACTCATACGATCACTTTCTTTGAAAGCACCCTAGTCAACCCCAGAAGTGTAAGGGGTTTGGAAGCAGTGGGTCTCTCTCTGCTATGACTGAGCTCCCCAGCTAAGGCAAAGCAGTTCAACGTTCATCGTGACTAATATCAAAGGATACTGTAGATGCCACGAGCAGGAAGAGCTGTTTTACTTGTGAGACCACCTGGGCACAAAGTCCCAGGGGTCCTCAAAAACAGTATCGGCTCACCAGTGTCAGAGCTCTGCTGTTCATAAAGCACTTTCATCTACTTTTCTCCGTTACTCTGTAGTACGTATGCACTTTGGTCTCTTTGTCTCCGTTAATCCAGAAAAGACCACCTGTGAGGCAGAATGGCTATTATCGTACTTAATTTAGAGGTAAGACAGTGGAGGCTCAGAGGGGCAGGCAGAAGGGTTGTTCGCCAAATGTGAATGATGGAGACTTGATTCTGGAGGGTCGGAGTTCCTACCAGATGGACGTTCCCAGGCTCACCCGTCTCAGATCCACCTGCCCTTGTTGCTAGAGTGTCTTCTCTGTCTTGAGAGCAGAAGGATTCACAGTACACACGGGATTCAGGACACACGTGCCGTGCTCGGGTTGAGAAATAGCCTGCGTCGTTTAGACCTCCAAACTTTTGGAGACCTCCAGCAGTCTCCAAGCTTTTGGGCACCAGGGACCTGTGACACAGAAGATTCTTCCATAGATGGTGTGGTGGAGGGAAGGTTTTGAGATGATTCTTAAAATGGGGGCAGGGGTGCAACTTAGCTCCCTCGAGTGCAACATTCACAGTAGAGTTCGAGCCCCCATGAGAATCAAATGCCGTCACTGATCTGATGGAGGCGGAGTTGAGGTGTGAATTCGAACACTGGGGAGCAGCTGTAAATACACATGAAGTTTCTTCTTCTCCAGCTTGCCCACCACTCACATCCTGCTGTGTGACCCAGTTCCTAACAGGCCATGGAGTGGTACCGGCCCACGGCCGGGGGTTCTGGGGAACCCCCCGATTTAGACAACGCACATGAGGATTCATTACAGCTTCTAATAACAGAAACTCCACAGCTGTGATCTCTTGCTTCCGTTACCCGGAAAAGACACTCCAGGAAGAAGAAGAGATGCGTTAGTCTCTGTTTGACGGTCCTCATTCTCCATTGCCCTAAATCGTTGCTCTGCAGTGTCCCTATGACTTTCTCGAAGCACAGCAAGTTCTGGTGGTTTCCGTACCATGATTTGAACTTGCTTCTCCAATCTCAAGGCTTGTCCATGAGAGCAGTGGCCACCGCTGCACCGTCCGAGAAGAAGACAGCCCCATCCAGGAGGAGCTCAGACGTTTCTCCCACCCCACTTGTGTGGCTTTGCATAGAAAGGGCAGGGTGCAGGGAGGTGAAAAGGGTAGACCCTCCAGGGGTTCCTCATAATTCGTGGACTTATGTGGGGGACAGGAGATTTCCAAAAAGCCCTCCCTCCTGCGTGCACCTCAGAAAGGACATGGCTTGTGTTTCCATGGCCTGCGGGAGCCTCTTGGTCCAACAGAGCCCTCTAAGATTCCGTCAGACAAACGGTCTTTCTGTCCACTTTATTTCCCCGTCTTGACTGTGACACCCAGATCCTGGAGAGGTCCACGGCCACCGAAAGGGGGAGAGAGGCACAGATCTTTGCAAGCCACGAGCGACTTGGAGATGCTACGTCGTTGAATCGAATGATCACAGCCTCTTTTTCTTCATTTGCTTGTTTCTGGGCCGTGCTGGGTCTTTGGTGCTGTTTGCATGCTTTACTCTAGTTGTGGACAGCGGGGGCTGCTCTTGCGTGAGGTGTGTGGGCTTCTCATTGAAGTGGCTTCTCTTGTCGCAGAACTCAAGCTCTACCCAGGAGGGCTCGGTAACTGCAGTTCCTGGGCTTCGTAGTTATGGCACATGGGCTTAGTTTGCCGAGGCATGTGGGATCTTCCTGGATCAGGGATCAAACCTGTGTCTCCTGCATTGGCAGGTGGGTTCTTTACCACTGAGCTGCCGGAAAAAGCCTCACTACTTCTTTTTCTCTGACCTCTTCTGACCTCGGGTGGGTATAAATAAATATTTGACCCAAGCATACTCAAAGTTGGGCTTGCCTGGTGGCTCGGTGGTAAAGAACCCACCTGCAATGTTGGAGATGTGGGTTTGATCCCTGGGTCAAGAAGATACCCTGGAGGAGGAAATGGTAACCCACTCTAGTATTCTTCTCTAGACAGTCCCATGGATGGATGAACCTGTCGGGCTACAGTCCATGGAGTTCACA
This sequence comes from Bison bison bison, assembly GCF_000754665.1. NCBI lineage: Eukaryota > Metazoa > Chordata > Mammalia > Artiodactyla > Bovidae > Bison > Bison bison. The sequence continues at coordinate 10,031 of NW_011485246.1, read as the reverse complement.
TGGAGTCAGACATGATTGAAGTAACTTAGCACGCATGCTTGCACACTCAAAGTTCTCCCTGGAACATGAACTCCAAGAAAAACCCAGTAGGCAACAGAGAGGAAGAAGAGAGACAAGCACGTTTATTGGAGGCTAAACGCTTGATTTACTGGAGGGCTGGCCAGCTGCAGAAGTCAGTGAGGCAGCGTTGACAGCATTTGCTGCGCTTTCATCTTGACTGAAGGAAACCCCAGGATGCCCTGGGATGCTGGCCTCTGTAAAGACTGTGACATATGGTCCATTTGCAGACATATGTCTGAGTTCTGAGCCCTCCAGCAAAACTTTCCCAAATTCTTCTGTTGCTCCTCTTTCAACGTCCAGCACACAGCAGTACACGGGAAAGCTCGTCCCCCTTTGTCCTGGGCCTCTCATGGTGGGATGTACACGCTGCTGTGCAGACTTTTCTGTCTGATCATCTGTTCCCATCAGAGAGCAGAAGGAAAGATTCTTGGTCAAGAGGCTTCATTCGTATGACCGAGGGCATTTGTTGTTGTTGTTGTTTTATCTGTAAAGTAAAAGAACAACTTCCGCCTTTCGCCCTAGAAACTCAACCATCTGTTGTACAAGGTCGTAAGCGTAGAGCAGAGTCAGTGTGCTTCCGGCAGAATCATGAGCTTACGTGGGCTTTGGTGAGAAAGCGACCCAGGGTCCCACGTGGCCAACTGGAACATCCAGCCCCCAGTTGGCTCCATGTCTCCCATCAAACCAGAGGAATGAGTCTCCTGGCCTCCTGCCAGGGCAGGGCATTTTTGGCTATCTCTCTTGAGCCTCCAAACCCACCAGGAGCAGAGGTTGCCTGGGAGTCATGAAGACAGCTCAGAGAAGAGAGGTCTCCTGAGCCGGTGGGGTGGTGTCCTCAGAGTTTATGAACCAACAGGTCAACTGGGAGGGAGGCAAAGGTGCGTGTGGAAGCCCTGTTGGTCAACTGCCATCGGAGGAGAAGGCAGTCACCCTGAACCGCCCAAAATGTTCCACCTTCCATGACATCTTCTGCAGAGCAGGATGCCTTTCTGCTGTGTGCACGCATGCTAAGTCACTTCAGTTATGTCAAGCTCTTTGAGACACCATGGACTGTAGCACCCCAGGCTCCTCTATTAATGGGATTCTCTGGACAAGAATACTGGAGTAGGTTGCCATGCCCTCCTCCAAGGGATCTTCCCAACCTAGGGATCAAACCCATCTCTTATGTCACCTGCACTGCCAGGCAATTCTTCACCACTAGGGCCACCTGGGAAGCCTGCCATGCTGCTTCCTCATCCTAATTAGAGGATGTCACCAATGGACATCCAAAAAGGAGCCAAGGATATACTTAAAACATCAGTTCAGTTCAGTAGCTCAGTCGTATCTGACTCTTTGCGACCCCATGGACTGCAGCATGCCAGGCCTCCCTGTCCATCACCAACTCCCAGAGCTTGCTCACACTCACGTCCATCAAGTCAGTGATGCCATCAAACCATCTCATCCTCTGTCGTCCCCTTCTCCTCCTACCTTCAATCTTTCCCAGCATCAGGGTCTTTTCAAATGAATCACTTCTTCAAATCAGGTGGCCAAAGTATTGGAGTATCAGCTTCAGCATCACTCCTTCCAATGAATATTCAGGACTGATCTCCTTTAGGATGGACTGGTTGGATCTCCTTGCAGTCCAGGGGACTCTCAAGAGTCTTCTCCAACACCACAGTTCAAAAGCATCAATTCTTCAGCACTCAGCTTTCTTTATGGTCCAACTCTCACATCCATACATGACTACTGGAAAAACCATAGCTTTGACAAGACAGACCTTTCTCAGCAGCATTATCTGAAACACATATAGCCCTGGTGGTCCAGTGGCTAAGACTCCATGCTCCCAATTCAGGGGGCCCAGCTTCAATCCCTGGTCAGGGAACTAGATCCCACATGCCACAACTAAAGATCCTAGAACTGACACATGACACAGACAGCCAAATAAAAACAAACACACACACAAAAACACATATCAGCTATCCTAGCCTTGATTTCTTGCTTGATACCGAAAATATCTATATAGCATCCACCATGAGAGTTAGATGCTACAGAAGTGACAGCCAACAGCACAGACATGGGTCCTAGCTCAGGGTAAGAAAATGCGGATGGGCTGTATACAGAATTAGCAGCCTCACCAAAGGAAAACTAGGGGATGATACAGGGGCATGTAGAAAGGAAATGTTACCAAGGGCTTGGCTTTCAGGAGAAACGGGTCCTCTGTAGGGTGCAGCCCACTGCAAACACGTGAACCTTTTAACCCGCTTCCATGCTGTGTGGGGCCCTGAAGTAGTGTTTCCATGAAACCTTACAGATGAAAGTGAATTTGTGCCCCACGCATGGCTACCTTCTGAAGGCAACCCTGAATCTCCATCTTGCTTCCTGGGGTAGAGTGAGCAGCAAAATAACCTCAGATATGAAGATACCACCCTTATGGCAGAAAGGGAAGAAGAACTAAAGAGCCTCTTGATGAAAGTGAAAGACGAGAGGAAAAAAGTTGGCTTAAAGCTCAACATTCAGAAATCTAAGATCATGGCATCTGGTCCCATCACTTCACTGCAAATAGATGGGGAAACAGTGGAAACAGTGACAGACTTTTTTTAGGGAGGGCTCCAAAATCACTGCAAATGGTGATTGCAGCCATAAAATTAAAAGACAGTTGCTCCTTGAAAGAAAAGTTACGACCAACCTAGACAGCATATTAAAAAGCAGAGACATTACTTTGTCAACAAAGGTCCATCTAGTCAAAGCTATGGTTTTTCCAGTAGTCACATATGGATGTGAGAGTTGGACCATAAAGAAAGCTGAGCACAGAAGAATTGATGCTTTTGAACTGTGGTGTTGGAGAAGACTCTGGAGAGTCCCTTGGGCTACAAGGAGATGCAACCAGTCCATGTTAAGGGAAGTCAGTCCTGAATACTCATTGGGAGGACTGATGCTGAAGCTGAAGCTCCAATATTTTGGCCACCTGATGCAAAGAACCGACATTAGAAAAGACCCTGATGCTGGAAAACACTGAAGGCAGGAGGAGAAGGGGATGACAGAGGATATGATTGGTGACATCACCAACTTGATGGACATGAGTTTGAGTGAATTCCAGGAGATGGTGACAGACAGGAGAGCTTGGTGTGCTACAGTCCATGGGGTCACAAAGAATCAGATACGTTGAGAGACTGAACTGATTGTCTGAGCAGCAGAAGGCAGGCTTTTGCCACAGGCTGGGTTTAAGGCAGTAGGACAGGTGAGCACAGACCCTGACAGAGAGCCCTGGGGACCCCAGGCAGGACAGGGAGCAGCACCACTGAGCCACAGACCAGACCTTCCTGCCCTTCCCAGAGCAGGGTCCTGGCTTGTGCACATGTGCAACCCATGCCTTCTGCACAAATCCCCAGCTGGAGACTAGCACAAGCCGTTCTCCTGGCTTCCTTCTTTCCATGGAAGGACAGCTTCTACTTTTCAACCCGGTAAACAAGAGTCTCATGAAGACATCTATCTCACGTCAAAGCCTGTCTCATGTCAATGTCTCAATGCATTATCTTTCACAGGAACGCCATGGCAAATCCACCCACGGACAGAATGGATGGGCACAGAGAGCAAGCAGACGGCCACAGAGAAAGAAATTAAGAGAACAAAACAGGTCACCGAGAACATGACGGCGAGGCATTGGAAATGATGTTCAAGCTAGAGCTAGAAATACTGACGTGAGGAAGTGAGCCTGGAAAGAGAATCATGTTGTATCAGAGACCTGTCTGTGTGTCTGTGAGGAAAGGGATAGTGCAGTTGCTCAGTCGTGTCCGACTCTTTGTGAGTCGGACTGTAGTCCACCAGGCTCCTCTGTCCACGGGATTCTGCAGGCAAGAATACTGGAGTGGGTTGCCATTTCCTTCTCCAGGGGGATCTTCCCGACCCAGGGATCGAACCCTGGTCTCCTGCATTGCAGGAAGACGCTTTACCTCTGAGCCACCAGACAGAAAGGAAGTAAACAGAAATGTGAGTGTGATAGGAATGGAAAGACAGTAAACGGAGCCGTCAGTGTGAAAGACAGCCCTGCAGTCTCTTCGCAGGCCGTGGTATCTACACATTTTCTACATTGTTCTTGTCATTTTCGTGGCCACAAAGCCTTGCTTTCTAGAACAAGTTACCTCCCCTCTACTGCAATTCCCTGAGTGCAGACCTCTTTTTTTTTTTCCCCTGCTGGAAAACTCTCTTTTGGCAAGTTCCTTGCTTTATTCCTGTGACACCACTGCCAGCAGCAGCTGCCTACAGCTCTCACAAATCCCTGGATAAAAATCATTTACTATGCTCAGCCTGGCCGCACTCTTGGTAACCACTCTCATTGGCTCACTTTCCTGTTTTCCCAAAGTGCCCTCTGGTGTGTAGGGAAGTGTTTGATGCCAGCGACGAGGATGCTGCTTGTCATTCTGGGTAAACGACTTCAGGTGGCAAATGATGGAGATGATAAACCATCATCGTTTTGGGGTCTCTGCCTGTTGGGGTGAAGAGGAGAAGCTGTGCAGACTTCCCAAGTGGCTCAGTGGTAAAGAACCAGCCTGCCAATGCAAGAGACAAGGATTCGATCCCCGGGTAGGGAAGATCCCCTGGAGGAGGGCATGGTAACCCACTGCAGTCTTCTTGCCTGGAGAATCACATGGACAGAGGAGCCTCACCGCCTACAGTCCGTGGGGTCCCAAAGAGTCAGGCATGACCAAGTGACTGTGGACAGAGTTGGGGAGACGGTGGCAGGCCTAAGAGAAACCCCTGTCTTCTTGTAACCACTGGAGAAAGCCAAGCCACTTGAACAATAAAGATGATGCTTTCATTTATCTGTATTAATTGTGATCACAGTCTTACAGGTACAAGTACTGCAACCCCTATTTTAAAGACAAGGAAATTGAGCCTGAAAAAAACGTTTGGCTTTCTCCAGAATATGTAGTTGTGTGCATTTTTATTTGTAACTGAAGTCAGAAGAGGTGTGTTATTTCCTACAGATGGCTGAGTTTGCCAGTTGAAAATGGTGACCCATTTTTTTTTTTTTTTTTATGATTCTCAGCACTTGGATTTAACAACACCTGTGGCTTAGACAGTTAAAGAAACTGCCTGCCAATGCAGGAGATGCAGGTTTGATCCCTGGGTCGGGAAGATCCCCTGCAGAAGGAAATGTCAACCCACTCCAGTATTCTTGCCTGGAGAATCCCATGGAGAGAGGAGCCTGGTAGGTTATAGTCCATGGGGTCACCAAGAGTCAGACATGAATGAGCAACTAATACTTATAATTGATAAACCAGTTTCAAGAGCTTTTAGAAAATACAGCCATTCAGTAGCCATGAAAACGCCATTGTCTCTCACGTCCCTGGCAACGTATCATAAGAAAAACCTCCATTTCTCAAGTTTTTGCTGGCTATTTCTAGCGGAATGGCTGTTTCTGGGGCAATCTCTATCTTTTACAAAATTATCTCTAATATCTTTCCGCTACCATTTTAGAAAGTATGCAAAGTCACTTCAGTCGTGTCCGACTCTGTGCAACCCCATAGACAGCAGCCCACCAGGCTCCCCCATCCCTGGGATTCTCCAGGCAAGAACACCTGGAGTGGATTTCCATTTCCTTCTCCAAT
>NW_011485246.1:0-4283 GCF_000754665.1 Bison bison bison | reverse complement strand
CAATGCATGAAAGTGAAAAGTGAAAGTGAAGTCGCTCAGTCGTGTCTGACCCTCAGCGACCCCATGGACTGCAGCCCACCAGGCTCCTCCATCCATGGGATTTTCCAGGCAAGAGTACTGGAGTGGGGTACCATTGCCTTCTCCGTTAGAAATTATAAACACTTACTATTGATCTCCTTATTGAAAAATGACGTATGTGGCTTCAGAAGCCTGACTACCTCAGAGAAAAGCACAGACAGAGTTTAAGATGCAGAAAACCAAAGGTGGCTGGCTGATTAGATTTTTAGTCTATTTAAGAAAAATAAATATATTCATTCACATAGCTTTTCAAAGTGTTTTTTCCTACGTGGTCTCGAATCCATGCCGAAATGTGGGGTTAATTGTAAGACTCACTGGGGAAGGAATAAACAGAATGGGGTGTGTGGTGGAGTGGTTCACAAACAACCATTTCAATCAGAAATAACCTGATGAGTGAGGAGAGTAAGCGTGCAGAAGGCAGCTTCAGAGAGGCCTGAGTGAGTCCATTCAGTGGCAACTTTTCAACATCAGGACTCCCCTGAGGGCATTAATTGCATCAGACACTGTGAAAAGACCTTAAATACTAGCCCTATTTTTTTTTTCCCTTTAGTATTCATACCAAGGAAAGAGTCAGTGAGTTTCAGAGACCCTTCTTGATTAAGAGTAAAAATTTTTAAAAAGTACCGAATTATGAAAAAACATCTCTGTTACTGAAGCCAGCCAAGGGAGAACAGAGTGTGTGTACACATCTCAAGTCTTCTACACACGTTAGTTGAAAATCTTTCTGCACACCAAGTGTCACCCATTTTCATGAGGACAGAAATGAGCTGAAAATCAGGTGACATGGCAAACAGCCTCTGGAAAACGGTACATTCTACCCTCATAATGCTGGCTGCTGCTAAAAGGGAAGAGAAAACCCCAGCGGGCAGGAAAGAAAGAGATGGGGGTGGGGGTGGAAAATGAAGAGAAAATAAATCTCATAGAGATTTTGGTTTACCTTTGTTTCACGACAGACATGAGTTGATTTAATTCAAAGCCAGTCCTTTGATCGAAGATGTAGATGTCTTCATCAAGGGGTTTTGAGAAGTCAATAAACTTCTGGCTGACGGATGATGTATTGAAGAAAGCTGCACAGATCATGCCTGTGTGGGCGAATGAATGATGTCAATGTGAACACAGACATGTCATCACCATCGATGCTAAAAAACCAAGCATGACCTACATCTGAGGAGCATCTTCCAAAGACCTCCCGATAATTACCACTCCCCAGGCCAAAAACAACCGCTCCTTACATTTGAATACCATAGATTCCCTTTGCCTGTTTCTAAACTCTGCATAAATGGAATCGTACAACATTTATTTCCATGGATACTCTGCCTGTTCAGTCGCTTAGTGGTGTCCGACTCTTTGTGACCCCATGAACTGTCGCCCACAAAGTTCCTCTGCCCATGGAATTTTTCAGGCAAGAATACTGGAGTAGGTTTCCATTTCCATCTCCAGAGGATATTCCCCACTCAGGGATCAAATCCACGCCTCCTGCAGCCATGAAATTAAAACACACTTGCTCCTTGAAGAAAAGCTATGATAAACCTACACAGCATATTAAAAAGCAGAGACTTTATATTGCCAATAAAGGTGAATATAGTCAAAGCTATGGTTTTTTCAGTAGTCATGTATCAATTTGAGAGTTAGACCATAAAGAAAACTGAGCACTGAAGAATTGATGCTTTTGAACTGTGGTGTTGGAGAAGACTCTTGAGAGTCCCTTGAACTGCAAGGAGATCCAAGCAGTCAATCCTAAAGGAAATCAGTCCTGAATATTCATTGGAAGGACTGATGCTAAAGCTGAAACTCCAATCCTTTGGCCACCTGATGCAAAGAACTGACTCATTGGAAAAGACCCTGATGCTGGGGAAGATTGAAGGCGGAAGAAGGAGGCCGACAGAGGATGAGATGGTTGGATGGCATCACTGACTCAATGGACATGAGTTTGAGTAGACTCTGGGAATTGGTGATGGACAGGGAGGCCTGGCGTGCCACAGTCCATGGGGTCACAAAGGGTCAGACATGACTGAGCAACTGAAGTGACTGATGCTTTACCTGCCACGCCATCAGGGAAGCCCATTTATTACCCCATCTAGCTTATTTCATGTAATATTATAAGATCTGTTAATGTTGTTGCATGGAGTGGCTCATTCATTATGCAGTTCCGTGCAATATTCTCTTACATGAATATATGTCAATGTATTCATTCATTCTCCTGGAGGAAGGCATGGCAACCCACTCCAGGATTCTTGCCTGGAGAATCCCATGGACAGAGGAGCCTGGCGGGCTACAGTCCATGGGATCACAAAGAGTCGGACACGACTGAACGACTAAGCACGGTTCAGAACATTCATTCATTCGACTGTTGACACTATTTGGCTTCTTTCCTCGTGTTGGCTTTAATGAACAGTGATACTATGAACATTCTGGAATCAATCTTTTAAGGTGGTTAAGTACACATTGATGTCAAGAACGGGGTCACATATATATCTACCTAAAGTCAGTTTTCACAGATAAGACCAGTTTCCCCAAAGCTTGCACTGATTCAGAGCTCCTCCTAAAAGTGTTACCAGTGAGTTCTAGTTGCTCTGTATCTTTGCCGGCACTTTCTGACGTCAGCCTGTCTATGCTAGCCATTGTGGTGCCTAGGTGGATGTCTCTCATTATAGCTTTAAGGTAAGTTTTCCTGATGTTGACTGAGCCTGAGTATCATTTTCATGGGTGCATTAGGCATTTGGATGTCCAAAGTGTGAGTTGCTAGTTCAAACCTCTTGTCCACTTTTCAACTGCCTTGTTAGTCCTTATTTATTGATTTTTTTAGGAATATTTTCTATATTGAGGATACAACACGTTTACGACTTCAAAATGCTGTAAATATCATCTCCTAGTCCGTGGCTTGCCTTTTTACTCTCTTGATGGTGTCTTTCGTGATCAGAACACCTTACTGGTTTACCAGTCTTTTCCTTTATCAGCAGAGTTTTGCATCCCATTAAGACAGCTTTGAAAATTCTGACACTCCTGATGGTTTTCTGATGTAGTTGATCTCTTTGCTTGTCTCTGTTGTCAACAGGATTGATTGTCTGAAGACAGCTAGGCAGATGTTGCTGCAAGTATAACTTCAATCACATAGTATTTTGATTAAACTACAATGACCCTCAACTCTTTTATTTTAAATTAAATCAGTCTTGCTTTTGCTTCGCATTTAAACTAAACAAATTTAATTCCTTTTTCTCAAGGCTCTGCCCTATAATAAAATTAAAATCTACTTTACAAGTGGAACCAATGTCTATCCTTGTTAATTTAGTACAATCGACTTGTGAAATTCACCTCATTTTAAAATTTTATTAGGAATAAAATACTACTTCAAAGGAACAAAGATTTTACTATGTACCTATTAAGGTAGGGAAAAAAAGAAGGCATCAAAAAGAGAAGTTGGAGAAAAGGAGAGATAATTTTAGGTTACTTCTAACATGGGCAGATTGTGAAATCCTGCAACACAGTGCTATGTGGGAAGGACGGAATCATTCATCCTATAAGAGCCTGAATAATATGAATAAGAGCTATTACAGTAGTGAACACAGCTGCAACCCAATAAACTCTGTAGTTTGTTATCGCTGGCAGGCAATTCATGAATTGCTTTCCAATTCCTTGATTACTGCTTAGTAACTCTGCCTCCAAAGGTGAACAAGCCTCCCATAAAGAGTTTGACAGCAGCCCACTTTGTTCACACAAATGAAGAAAGGCTTTGTGAAGAACGGCATTACAAATGTTAAATTAGTTGAATTTATTTTAAGCTGAAGATATGTCTTCTTCATAGGTTTATATCCGGCAAATGTAAAACGAATCATGATTCTACATTCTACATATTCAATTTGGGCATCTCTTGCACCACGTTCTTTTCAGAGCCTGATAATTTCCATAGGTTTTTGTTGCAATGCAATATGGCTTTTTAATGAAGACAAGACGAAGAGAAGCATTATATTCTTTATGTAATAAAAAGGGATAAAACAGGGCAAAGAAAACGTTAATTATTAATTCAAGATTACCACTGCTTTTCAACATCAGTCCTGGGTTCCATCCACGAAAGCATTAAGTCTTCCGAAATGTGTTTTTTTTAAATTGGGCAGCAAAACAATCTTCAGTTCAGTTCAGTCGCTCAGTCGTCTCCGACTCTTTGCGACCCCATGAACAATCTTAGGTTTTTGAAAATAGTTTTCCCA
>NW_011485245.1:14657-15000 GCF_000754665.1 Bison bison bison | reverse complement strand
AAGTTTATTTTTTAATTCTTTGTTTTATTGCTCACAGATTTAACTACTCATATTTAAGACTACATCAAAGTGGTTTGTCTCCATAACTTTCTTTAATGAGATCAATGGAGGTTTATTGTGTATTCACCCTGTTCAAGTCATAGTAGTGAAAACTGTAAGGGATACAAAAGAACCAGACATATCTTCATTCTCCTAGAGTTGACTTTACAATTTAGTTAGGAAGACAAACATAAAAAGCAGTTATAAATAAATAGAAAATGATATCTTAGTATATACTTTTTCAAGAATCTTTGTTATAAGTTCTAGTAGCAGTATTGTTGTTTACTATCTATTAATTTACTCA
>NW_011485245.1:10737-11767 GCF_000754665.1 Bison bison bison | reverse complement strand
TTCAAAAACATCAATTCTTCAGCTCTCAGCTTTCTTCACAGTCCAACTTTCACATCCATACAGGACCACTGGAAAAACCATAGCCTTGACTAGATGGACCTTTGTTGGCAAAGTAATGTCTCTGCTTTTGAATATGCTATCTAGGTTTGTCATAACTTTTCTTCCAGGGAGTAAGTTTCTTTTACTTTTCTGGATGTAATCACCATCTGCAGTGATTTTGGAGCTCCGAAAAATAGTCTGACACTGTTTCCCCATCTATTTGCCATGAAGTGATGGGACCAGATGCCATGATCTTCGTTTTCTGAATGTTGAGCTTTAAGCCAACTTTTCACTCTCCACTTTCACTTTCATCAAGAGGCTTTTTAGTTCCTCTTCACTTTCTGCCATAAGGGTGGTGTTATCTGCATATCTGAGGTTATTGATATTTCTCCCAGCAGTCTTGATTCCAGCTTGTGCTTCTTCCAGCCCAGTATTTCTCATGATGTACTCTGGATATAAGTTAAATAATCAGGGTGACAATATATAACGTTGACATACTCCTTTTCCTATTTGGAACCAGTCTGTTGCTCTATGTCCAGTTCTAACTGTTGCTTCCTGACCTTCATATAAGTTTCTCAAGAGGCAGATCAGGTGGTCTGGTATTCTGATCTCTTTCAGAATTAGTTATTACAATAAATCAAAAGAATGTCTCAAGATTGTAAAAATTTTATCAGACCCACTCTCACAATTTACATTTTAGGATAATAGGATTATAACAACAATAGAAAGATCCTACCAGACCCACTCCCATAATATACATGGTAAAATATCAGGATTAGTCAGAATGTTTTAAGGAAGGAGAAACTTTCCTCAAGCAGGATATATTGTTTTTATATAACCCTGAAAGTGAAAATGAAGTCTCTCAGTGGTGTCTGACTCTTTGCGACCCGTGAACTGTAGCCCACCAGGCTCTTCTGTCCATGGGATTCTCCAGGCAAGAATACTGGGGTGGGTTGCCATTTCCTTCTCCAGGGGATCTTCCTGACCCAAG
>NW_011485245.1:9403-10637 GCF_000754665.1 Bison bison bison | reverse complement strand
AAAAAAAAAAAAAGATGATAGTCCTTTCCTCTTCTTTGAGAATTCTCGACCTCTATCTCTTCCTCAAGAGCCCCAGACCCCTCTCTCCTCCTGAGGGACCACAGACTTCTTATCAGCCTGCCCAGGAATTGACTCGCTCACCTTCCTCCAGGGGATTTTCCCACCTAGAGATTGAATCCTCATCTCTTGCATTACCTCCTGCATTGCAGATAGATTCTTTACTGCTGATCCACTAGGGAAGCCCTGCTATTGCTTTCAGTGCAGTGTGTGCGTGCTCAGTCATGCCTGATTCTTTGCGTTTCCATGGACTTTAACCACAGTTAAAATTGTCTTATTTTCTTCTGAGGTAGTTCCAAAATAGGTAATTACAACAGACAAATTATGTCCACCTAGATCAAAGGCAGGAATTGTTGACAAGGGGAAAAAATTCAGATATAACCTTTATAATTTAAGATTACAATGGGATCCCAAAGCACTGTATGACAGCTTTTCTTATACTCTTGAGAGTATTACACTTTAAGCTTATCACAATAAAACCATGTAATAAGGGGGGAAAGCTCACCAATAATGTTACCCAAATCATCAAAAAAGTTTCTTAAAAATATACACCTAAAATTTGAAAATAGAAAGAATTCTCAGTAAAAGTACTCAGGGTACACTGAGTTATATGCATCAAATATTTTGTTTTTCTAAACCACTAACCTTTTCTGCCATATGATGAGGTTTGTGATGTGGAGAGTTTCAGTGCTGAAAATTAACAAGCCACTAATTGGTAAACTACAGTATATTTATTCTGTTTTTGTTTTTAATTAAAAATAACAAAAATATTGTGAAATGTTCTGCAAATTTCCCCTTTTCATCTTTTTGTTTCTTTCTTCTTATCTGAAGTTAACTGATTTGAAGCATTATTTAAGAACTTCTAATCTGAAGCTGTGGTAATATACTGTTGTGAGAGCTGGACCATAAGAAAAAGGCAGTTCAGATAAGTTCAGTCACTCAGTCGTGTCTGACTCTTTGCAACCCCATGGATTGCAGCACACCAGGCTTCCTGTCCATCACGAACTCCCAGAGCTTGCACAAACTCATGTCCATCCAGTCAGTGATGCCATCCAACCATATCTTCCTCTGTTGTCCCCTTCTCCTCCTGCCTTCAGTCTTTCCCAGCATCAAGGTCTTATCCAATGAGTCAGTTCTTTGCATCAGGTGGCCAAAGTATTGAGTTTCAGCTTCAGCA
>NW_011485245.1:5932-7384 GCF_000754665.1 Bison bison bison | reverse complement strand
TTCCTGAACTCTTCCGGTTGATGGTGGCTTATTGGTTCCATATTCCTTATCAGGATCTCCTGTCATAAAACAACTCATGCAAATGGTTACTATGGTGCATGGCTAGGGGGGTGGTTTCAATCAGTGTGCTTCCCTTAATAGTTGGGTCACCTTGCTGTCCAAGGGACTCTCAAGAGTCTTCTCCAACAGCAGAGTTCAAAAGTATCAGTTCTTAAGTGTTCAGCTTTCTTTATAGTCCAATTCTCACATTCATACATTACTACTGGAAAAACCATAGCTTTGACAGGATGGGAGGCAGAACACCAAAGAATTGATGCCTTCCAACTATGGTGCTAGAGAAAACTGAAAGTCACTTTGACAGCAAGAAGATCAAAACAGTCCATCTTTAGGGAGATTAACCCTGAATATTCACTGGAAAGACTGATGATGGAGCTGAAGTTCAAGTATTTTGATCATCTGATCTGAACAGACAACTTATTGGACAAGTCCCTGATGCGGGAAAGATCAAAAGCAGAAGGCAAAGCAGGCATCAGAGAATGAGATGGCTGGACAGTATCACGAATGCAATGAACGTGAACTTAGGCAAACTCTGGGAGATGGTGAAGGACAGGGAGGCTTGGCATAATGCAGTACATGGGGTCACAAAGGGTCAGACATGACCGGGTGACTGAACAACAACAACAACAACAATAATCTGAGGCTGATAACTTAGCTAAAATTCTCCAAATATTCCTTCTGTTTCTTAAGTTTATCTTTTAGGAAGTGAAATTCAAAGAAAGTCTATTTTTATGCTTTCCGGTATTATGTCTTTTAGAAAAATAAAACAAAATTCTCCAGTCACAATGACTATGCTAGAATAATTGTTTGCTTGTTTGTTTTTTAACATTTTTGAGGGGAGAGGGATGGAAGAAATGACAACTATCTCTTTAAGATTCTCGTAAAATACCTGAAATATTATCCAGGAAAACATAAATACAGAAATATGTGCAAAATTTAGGATACTGTTGAGAGAATTCATAGAACCATTAAAGTCTGCTGCTAAACCTAGAAATTAATAATTGGTTCTTTGAATCATTTCCTTTACATATCACTATCAAGATTTCCAGATAGTTGATTCAAGAGGCATTAGTAAGCAGACTTTTCAGAGAAGCTTTGGCACAGTAAACAAAACAAATTCTTCTTAATAGGGGCAAAAACAAACAAACAAACAAACACCCTCTCACACTGTATCAACTAAGACTTAATAAATAACATTATTGTGTAGCTTCTCAGGCTTTCATTGCCATTCTCAGGATAATCATTTCAACTTATTTAATCAAGCAATTCAAATTTTAACACAGATTTTATTTGTACCTGTGTAACAGTTTTATTGCCAACAAAGGTCTGTTTAGTCAAGGCTATGGTTTTTCCAGTAGTCATGTATGGATGTGAGAGTTGGACTGTGAAGAAAGC
>NW_011485245.1:4577-5832 GCF_000754665.1 Bison bison bison | reverse complement strand
AAGCATATAAAAGGGAAGAACAAGATGGCAGAGGAGTAGGTGGACATGGAGTGCATCTCTCTCTACAGATATACCAGCTGAGAACGGGGAGGAGTACCTGGCCACCAGAAAATAATATATAGAACCACCCAAAACTCAGTCAGATGAAGGAAGTAGGGGGGAAAAGAGAAGAGTGAATAGGACTGGACTTGAACCTGGGGGATGGAGAAACTGTAGCAAGGGTTAGATCCCCATATAGGGGCAATTACAAAGGAGGAACATCTGAGGTTATTGGAGAGTGAAGCAGCTGATATGTGACAGTCTGAGTGGAATGAGAATCACACAGACAATCCTTGCTCCAACGCTACATATCCCACACAGTGATGCAAGTCCCCTAGAAAGCACAGTTGCTGGAGCATAGGTATTGGAGAGCAATCCCTGGGCAAGTTTTGCTGTTGACTGTAGGGAGACAGTCTGAGGGGACCTGAGGGAAGAGATTGTGGTGGGAAATGCCTGTGGAGGAAAAATTGAGTCGAGCACAAGATGAGTAGCCATCACTGTAGCCTCTGTCTCCCCACATATCACAGATCAGCACTGGAATCTGAACAATAAAGACCTCAGAGAGACTGCTCTTTAGGCACCTAGTGCAACATGCAACAGAGAAGGAACCCAGCTACGGTGACCACTTAAGCACCTGAATGGGCTGAGCACAGAAAGAGCGAGCCAAAGTGGACCTCTGATTGCCAGCAGCCAGAGGCTAGAAAAAAACTCTGATAAGCCATATCTCCTGCAACTGAAGCAGTTGATGACCCTGTACACTTTGCACTGCCAGAGTCCCCTTGATCCAAGAAGCCAAGAAGTTGTGTCACCTCCATGCTTAATCCTCACTGGGGCAGAGCTGCCAGAGGCTAGAAAAAACTCCTAATAGTACCATATCTCCTGTGACAATAGCTGTGGCACCCCTGAATATCCAACACTGACAGTGTCTCCATGATCCAAGAAACTGTGCTACCTCCATGCTTGATCTCCACTGAGACAGAGCTGCCAGAGGTGATAAAAGCCCTATGAGCAGCAAATTTCCTGATACTCTAGCCAGCAGCTCCCCTGACTACCACCAAGGACCCTGCAATCCAAGGATCTGTTCCACCTCTACACCAAGTCATTTCTCAGACAGACTCAGGTCTTCCAGGGCATCCTCAGGAGCAAACTCCTGTGGACGACTCACATGCAAAGGTGGAGATAAAGCCACAATTGAAATCCAGGGACAGTGTGACTA
>NW_011485245.1:2014-2343 GCF_000754665.1 Bison bison bison | reverse complement strand
AAGTAAATGCAAGGTAAACCCCATATGATTAACAGCAGACCTTTCAGGAGAAACTGCCAGCCAGAGGGAATGGCAGGATATATTTAAAGTATTGTAAGGGAAAAATCTGAAACCAAGATTATTCTACCTGTAAATCAAAATGTTTACAGACAAGTAAAACATGAGAGTAGTACCACCAAACCAGCTTTACAACAAATGTCAAAGGGAATCATTTAGACAGGAAAAAACAAGAGAAGGAAAAGACCTACAGAAACAACCCCCAGACAATTAAGAAAATGGCAAAAGACACAGACTGCCTAATTGGATACAGAAAAAAGACCAATATAAAT
>NW_011485245.1:0-1760 GCF_000754665.1 Bison bison bison | reverse complement strand
AGACAGAATAGACTTAAAAAAAAAATCCAAGAGATAAGGAAGGACACTACATAATGATCAAGGAATCAATCCAGGATGGAGACATAACCTTCATAAATATTTATGCACCCAACATAGGAGCACCTCAATATATAAGACAAACACTAACAGGCATAAAAGGGGAGATTCACAGTAACAAAATAAAAGCAGGGATCTTTAGCACTCCACTTATATCGATGGACACATGATAAAAACAGAAAATTAAAAAGGAAACACAAGCCTTAAATGATAGATTAGAGCAGATGGATATGATTGATATCTTATAGGACATTCCATCCAAATGCAGACAAACACAATTTCCTCTCAAGTCAATATGGACCATTCTCCGGGATAGACCACATCTTGGGTCACAAATCAAATATCAGTAAATTTAGGAAAATTGAAATCTTATCAAGCATCTCTCTTGACAACAATGCTATAAGACTGCCGCTGCTGTTGCTGCTAAGTCGCTTCAGTAGTGTCTGACTCTGTGAGACCCCATAGATGGCAGCCCACTAGGCTTCCCCATCCCTGGGATTCTCCAGGCAAGAACACTGGAGTGGATTGCCATTTCCTTAGCCAATGCATGAAAGTGAAAGGTGAAAGTGAAGTCTCTCAGTCGTGTCTGACTCTAGCGACCCCATGGACTGCAGCCCACCAGGCTCCTCCATTCATGGGATTTTTCAGGCAAAAGTACTGGAGTGGGGTGCCATTGCCTTCTCCGGCTATAAGACTAGATATCAATTATAGGAGAAAAAAGAAAACTACAAAGAACACAAAAACGTGGAGATTAAACAATATATTTCTAAAGAATGAACAAGTTACTGAAGAAATAAAAAGGAAAAAAAATTCCTAGAAACAAATGATAATGAAAGCACGATGAATCAAAACCTACGGAATGAAGCAAAAGCAGTTATAAGAGGGATACTTATAGCTATAAAATCCTACCTCAAGAAACAATATAGTCTTTGAATAGAAAACCTAGCTTCACACCTC
This sequence comes from Bison bison bison, assembly GCF_000754665.1. Classification (NCBI taxonomy): domain Eukaryota; kingdom Metazoa; phylum Chordata; class Mammalia; order Artiodactyla; family Bovidae; genus Bison; species Bison bison. Next base: position 746 of record NW_011485245.1, on the reverse strand, counting down.
AAAGAACTAGAAAAAGAAGAAAAACTCCCCCCCACACAAGCAAAAACAAACAAACAAAAAACGTTAGTAGAAGGAAAGAACTAATAAAGATCAGAGCAGGAATAAATGAAAAAGAAACAAACGGAACAATGGTAAAGATTAACAAAACTAAAAACTGATTTTTAGAGAAGACAAACAAATTTGACAAGGCGTTTGCCAAACTTATCAGGAAGAAAGAGAGAAGAATCAAATCATCAAAATTAAAAATGAAAAGGGACAGACTGCAAAAGACAATGCAGAAATGCAAAGGATCATAAGAGACTATTACGAGGAACTATTTTCCAATAAAATGGACAACCAGGAAGAAATGGACAGATACTTGGGAAATTTCAATCTCCCAAGACTGAACTAGGAAGAAATAGAAACTATGAACAAGCCAAGTACAAGCACTGAAAATGAAACTGTGATTAAAAAAAAAAAAAAAGAAAAAATCCAGAGCCAAATGGCTTCACAGGTTAATTCTATCAAATACTTATAGAAGAGATAATGCCTATACTTCTCGAACTCCTTCAAAAAATTCCTGAGGAAGGAACACTTCCAAACTCATTCTATGAGACCACCATCACCCTGATACCAAAAGCACACAAAGACAATGGAAAAAAATAAAATTATAGGCCAATATCACTGATTAAAATAATAGCAAATGAAACAACTGCAGCAGATTAATTTCCAAAATATTCAAGAAGCTCAAAAAAGTCAATACTAGA
>NW_011485244.1:19055-19568 GCF_000754665.1 Bison bison bison | reverse complement strand
GACCATCTGGTGATGTCCATGTGTAGAGTCTTCTCTTGTGTCATTGGAAGAGGGTGTTTGCTATGACCATTGCATTTTCTTGGCAAAACTCTATTAGTCTTTGCCCTGTTTCATTCTGTATTCCAAGGCCAGATTTGCCTGTTATTCCAGGTGTTCCTTGACTTCCTACTTTTGCATTCCAGTCCCCTATAATGAAAAGGATATTTTTGGGGGTTAGGTTAAATCATATTAACCTAATATTAACCCTTTTTGGGAAGGATTAAATCATAATAAAAATGATCAACCTGGTAATTAAGAAACAAAGCTGGGTGCTTTATGAACTATATCTATTATTACCCTTAGAGAGAGTTATTGGTACGGAGTCAGTGGATTTGTAACACTAATTTATGGCCTTCACATCTACAGGGATGGATACGAAGGTGTAGCCTGGCATTCCCATGAATTTAAGGTCATACATGTTAACAAATTAGAGGGAACCCTAACCAATCTAGCACTGGTATGATCTCAGTGGGT
>NW_011485244.1:18121-18955 GCF_000754665.1 Bison bison bison | reverse complement strand
ACTGGAAGAAGATATAATTTAAGGAACTGTCTCCAACCTGGATGGAAGGACTTTTCTATCAGGAACTCTTAACTAGCTCATGCCCAGTGAAATTGAAGGGAAATTGACTCTTGGATTAACTCCCACTTCCAAAAGGCCCCTAAGCTGTACTGGTCTATAGAGAGGCCTGCTGACCTCAAACTCAGATTAAAACAATGCTCAAAACGAGGAAACTACACTACACTAGGTTAAGAAGAAGATGACATCAGAAGTAGACAGCTTGCCCAAGATGCTGATTTGACTTTTATGATCATTTATAATGTTTTCTTGATTCCTTGGACCTATGCCTATTAATCAAATTTTTCTATCATGGACATGATTGTATGCTAGTTTAAAATGCAATCCAATTGTTTGATTGTGGCCAATTACCTGTGTCTAGTACTTCTGGGTTACCTTGGTGGATTTCTGTTCTCTAGGGATACTCACAAGGAAATTTATTTTAGATGAGTGTTCAGTCCTGTTCTATCTTCATGATATTACTAGATGGGATTCTCTCATCTGGCCAGTTAATAATACCTGCTGTGATCCTGGCCATAGATTTAAGATTTCTCTTAGGGTCATTTAAACTCAAATGGAGTGATGAGTTAAGTCTCAATAAAAAAAATTAACCTCTCATCTATGAAAAGGAAAAATCCCACAATTATGGGGTAGATCTACATGGTTAACAGCACGCTATGGTCATTTAAGTTTAAAAGCTCCTCTATGTTGGGAAGGGTTCAGTTCAGTTCAGTCGCTCAGTAGTGTCCAACTCTTTGCGACCCCATGAATCACAGCACGCCAGGCCTCCCTGTCCAT
>NW_011485244.1:14523-16630 GCF_000754665.1 Bison bison bison | reverse complement strand
TTGGGATTTTAATAGACAAAATAAATTTCATTTCTTTTCAGAAAAATAAGTCGGAAACCCAGTCAGAACCTTGCACTCTGGAGAGACTTGCAGCCAGGTAGCCAGTTGCCTAGTTTTATAAAAAGTAACGTTGCAGTTACTAGCTGCCAGCAGACATTGTTGTTAGAATATCTGGTGGCATCTAAGCCTGACATGACTCAGAAAACTTAAGTGTTTAGCAATACAAGGTCTAGTCTGAGATTACACCCATAGTATCACCTAGTTATTTTCCTGGATGTCTGGACATAGCTATTCTATTTTGACTTTTAATTGTACAATTCTTAGTAGCCAAAGCAGATGTGACCATTAATGATGTCAGTGTTTCTCTAGGTATGAGAAGATGCAAGAATTGGGACTCATAAAATCTTCTCCTGAAAAGATCTATCTATCTGAAGACCTATTCTGCCAGTTTTTCCCAGAGCACAGAGTGCCTCATTCCTGATTTTCACCCTGAACTTCTTTCAGGGGTGTTGAAGGTCAGCAGCTGCAGTGGCCATGATTTAATCTTTGCAGAGGTAGATGACAAGTGTCAGTTTTCAGTTGCTAGAGCCCCTTCTTGGTCATAAACTTGACCATGATTTAGAGGGGGGGCATTTCATGACCATTTCATCCCACGGTGCTGAGAATGTCCATTCTCAGCTTCTGGCAAAGGTTTTGTTGACAGGCCACTCAATGTGCTGTTACTGGACTAGGCCATAAAACAGTACCCAAAATTCTCTGAACCAGCTGTCTTATTAGCCTCTTGGTGCAGGAATACACTTGCTCTTGTTGCTTCTTCCCATATCTAGAGTTACACTGTTACCATCATCAGTCTCATATGGAACTCTATTATTTTATCAGAGGCCTCAGTCACACATTTGGCAGTGTAAGAAACAGCAATTTTTTTAAAAGGCAAAATGCAGATAACACAGCCAGCAGTATTATTAAAGTCTTAAGTAAGACTTAAGCTAAGAACTTCCATAAGATGTAGCCCAGTATATCCCAGGTCATCTGACTTAGTCTGTTCTGTACAAATCTTTATCTTTCAGGGAAATTATATATTGGCACTGTCTATAAGGCACATAGCCCGGTTTCCTAGTGTTACTAGACTGATTATCCTTAGTATGATTTAATTGTTTCCAACACAGAAGAGACTTTAAACCCAAATTGCCATGGCCTGATGTTATCTATATAAATCCATTCCACAATTGTGGGAGATTTTTTGCTTTGCTGAAACTTTGCTTGTTTCTCTGATTGAGCTTGACTAATAGAAGAAAACTCAAATTTATGGCCAGCGTCAGAGCAGGCATTATTAATTGGCCAGGTGAGGGGATCCCATGTAGTAATATCAATAGTGACTTGAATAGGAGTATAATTTTTTTTTCTGAAGTAAATTTTCTCAGGGCCAACCAGTTAGAACATTGGAGTAAAGAAAGTCACCAAGGTAACCCAGAACTAGACACAGGTAATTGGCCACAAACCCAACAGTTGGATTGATTTCTAAAACTAGCATAGGATGAGGCGTATGATAGAAAAGCATTTGATTTATATGCAAAGGTTTAAGAAGTCAAGAATGCATTATAAATGCTCATAGAAATCAGGTCCAGCATCTTGGGCAAGCTGTCTACCTGTGATGTCATCTGATGTTGTCTTCTTCCCATCTTGGTGTAGTGCAGTTTTTCCTGTTTGAGCATCATTTTAAGATGTCCTGTCTATGGATCAGTCCAGTGTATGGGCCTTTGGAAGTGGGAATTAATCTAAGAGTCAGGTTCCCTTCAATTTCACTGTGCATGAGCCAGTTAAGAGTACCTAATAAAAAGGTCCTTCCATCCAGGTTGGAGACAGTCCCTTAAATTATGTCTTTTTCCAGTCCTGGTTGCAGCTCATGAGGCATCTGATATTTATACAAAAATAGATGACTGAGATAAGCTTCAGAAACAAACTTAGGGTGTTCTTTAAGAATTCAATTAAATTTTACATTAATATCACATAACATCAAAGAACTATCCAGGAAATGAGTCTTATAAGATTCGGACCTCCATTAACAAACTGGGATTTAACATTCATTGAAACATCTTTATTTCCCTAA
>NW_011485244.1:14045-14423 GCF_000754665.1 Bison bison bison | reverse complement strand
GTTTTGAAAATAAACTGGGAATATAAATGGGAAATATAAAATATAACATTCACTACGACATTGCATGGAAATAATCTCGGTTCTATCTATATATCTATCTTTCTATCTATCTATCTATATGTTGTTGTTCAACCACTAAGTCATTTTTGACACTCTGTGACCCCCAAGGACATGCAGGCTTCCATGTCCTTCACTAACTCCGAGTTTACTCAAACTCATGTCCATTGAGTGGGTGATGCCATCCAACCATCTCATCCTCTGTTGCCCCCCTTCTCCTCCTGCCCTCACTCTTTCCCAGCATCAGGGTCTTTTCCAATGAGTTGGCTCATTGCATCAGGTGGCCAAAGTATTGGAGCTTCAGCTTCAGCATCAATCCTT
>NW_011485244.1:12849-13945 GCF_000754665.1 Bison bison bison | reverse complement strand
AGCCTTTTGTAAATTGAGTGCTTCATGGTATTGAGCTCCCCCTTCACCAAAACCTTAGACTTCCCCCACTGCCGCTTTCGAGCAGTCTCTCAGAGCTATTGGAGATGCTGCCTCCTGGGCTGCAGTCCTCATTATGCACCAAATTAAACTTAACTCACAACTCTCAAGTTGTACAACTTATTTTTGGTCGACATGACTCAGAGTCCTTCCTGGTGGTGCACTGCTTGGTCAGCCAAGATTGATGCCGGCAAGGAAGATTCTGGAAGGTGGTCAGAGACGTGGTATCACCTTTTGACCTTTCCTGAACTCTCCCAGTTGGTGGTGGCTTATTAGTTCCGTGTTCCTTACCAGGACTTCCTGTCCTAAAGCAACTCATGCAAATGGTTACTATGGTGCCTGGTCAGGGTAGGCAATTTTAGTGAGTGTGCTTCCCCTAACAACTCCCCCCTGAGAGACTTCACATTCAAGATACTTCTTGGGAATAGGGGCAGAGGTCTCTTTCTTCTGTAACTTCTTCATGCTGTGGATGGGCATAGGCCTGCCTAGCAGAGCAGAAGTCTCTCTCTACTTGATCTTAATCGAGGTATTCGTGCCTGAAATCAGTATTTACCCTTGTAGGAACAGCAATTTAGTTTGAAACTGTTGGCCCCTCTCAAAGACAAAATAGACAGGGGCGAAGCAGGAGGCCTAAAAGGATGGTGATCACTGGGCCCCAGAAACAGAAGGCAACATTTGGGGTGAGGGCTGCAGGGTGTGTGGCTTTGTTCTGATTGGTTGGTGGTGAGACAACAGAGCTGTGCTCCAGGAATCTTGTGCTCAGCCTGAAGTTACCATGCTCCACCTGAGTGAGGGCCCCAGTTCTGCAGAAGAACTCAAAGATATTGTTATGCATATTTCTTGAGTAGGAACCAGGACCCCACCTCAAGGCTGAATTACCATTTGATTGTTCCTCCTCTGTTTCTGTATCCTCTCCCTTCCCTAATAAGCAACTGTTTGAATCTATCCTTTGGAACTCAGGGAAGGTCAGGGAGGCTGAATGAAGCCTATGTCTTACAGACAAGAAATGGAGAACACAGAACAGACGTCTACTCCAGAG
>NW_011485244.1:11326-12309 GCF_000754665.1 Bison bison bison | reverse complement strand
ATTCATTGGAAGGGCTGATGCTGAAGGTGAAGCTCCAATACTTTGGTGACCGAATGCAAAGAACTGACTCATTGGAAAAGACCCTGATGCTGGAAAACATTGAAAGAAGGAGGAGAAGGGGATGACAGCGGATGAGATACTTGGACGGCATCATTGACTTGATGGACATGAGTTAGAGCAAAGTGTGGGAGTTGGTGATAGACTGGGAAGTCTGGTGTGCTGCAATCTATGGGGTCATATAGAGTCGGACAGGACAGAGTGACTGAACTGAACTGAAGTGTACTTGAAAACTATAAGACATTAATTGAGGAAATGGACAAGGACAGAAATAGATGGAAAGATATACTGTGCTCATAGAGTAAAAAAAATTACTGTCATTAAAATGATCACACTGATTTGGGCAATCTACAGATTCAGTGTAACCCTTATCAAAGTACCAATGGCATTTTTCACAAATCTAGAACAAATAATTGTTCATCTTGCCTTTGTAAACATAATGACCTCATGCTGACCTATATACATCCAGGATCTGCAGCTATAAAAGCAAAAAATAGGGAATTCCCTGGTGGTTCAGGGTCCAGTGTTTAATTCTCGGTGCTTTCACTACCATAGAACAGTATTTGCTCCCTGATCAGGGAATTAATATCCCACAAGATGTGTGGTGTGGCCATGAAAACCCCCCACAAAATATAAGAAAAAATAGATATAACAATTTTAAAATGTTTTAAGTATAAAAAAATATAGAAATACATTTACATTTAAAAATGTTAAAATAAAAAATGCTTTGGCAGGGGCAAAGATCATCATTCAAATCTTGGCTGTGGAGTCAGATGGCTCTCACATCAAATTCCTGCTTAACTGTAAACATGGGTAGGTTATTTTCAGCATTTTGTGACCTTAGTTTTTTAACCTCTGAAATAGGATATCAAAGGATAAAAACAGTACAATTTAGTAACTAATGCAGTATGCTTTATTTGAGAGAA
>NW_011485244.1:9972-11226 GCF_000754665.1 Bison bison bison | reverse complement strand
TCCCATTCTGTAGATTGCCTTTTCATTTTGTTGATTATTTCTTTTGCTGGGCAGTAGCTTTTATTGTGATGTAGTCCTACATGGTGAGTTTTGCTTTTGCTGAAAAAAAAAAAAAAACTAAAAAGGCTTAGTAGAAACTATTCATTAAGGCTGAAGGAAAATTTCATTTTGGAGATTGTTTATCACAATGTAAGAAGTCTAACAAGGGAGTGTCCAAGATGGCAGTGTAGGAAGACCCTTAGCTCACCCCCTTCCATGAAATTTATACTACTTACAGAGCAACCATTGAAGAGAAAGACCTACAGAAGGCAGAAAATTTCTACAATGAAATTTACAAAGAAGGAACCACAAAGAGTTGGGTAGGAGGGCCAGATATGTGGTATAGTTAAGACCAATAACTCGCTGAGCAGGAAACCCACGAAGGGGAGAATAATTACAACTGCAGAGGTTCTCCCAAAGGAGGAAGGCGTCCAAGCTCTACATCAGGCTCCCCGTCCTGGGGGTTCTGAGCCAGGAAGACAAACCTCTAGAACTTGGCTTTGAAGACCAGAGGGCTTAGTTTCAGGAGAGCCAGAGGCCTGGAGGAAATAGAGACTCCTCTCTTAAAGGGTGCACACTAAAGCTCACATGTTCCAGGACCCAGGGAAGAAGGAATAATTTGGGATAAGCCTGGGTCAGCCCTACCTGCTGACCTTGGGAAAGCCTCCCAGGGAGGCAGGAGGCAACTGGAGCTCACCCAGGGGACACAGACACTCTGGCAGCCATTTTTGGAAGCTTGTTCTATCACAAAGACACTGGTACTGGCAAATATCATTTTGGAATCCTTCTAGCTTATTTGTACTGTGACATACCAGCCTGTCGGCACCAGTACTCAGACAACTCAGGGCAAGCAGCTGGCCAGGTGGTGACACAGCCTTACCCACCAACAGGCGGGCTGCCTTAAGACCCTTGAACCTCCAGTCATCCCAGGACTAGGCCGCCTATACCAGGGAGCCTTGGAACCTTCCCCACACCTTCAGGGCCCTGCAGCCAGCCTTTGATACCCTGCTCTGCCTAAAAGCATTCTTGCCTGGAGCATTCCATGGATGGAGGAGCCTAGTGGGCTACAGTCCATGGGGTCACAACAAGATGACTGAGAACACACACACACCCCTGTCTGCCAGCAGGCAAGCACCAACTCCTCAAACTCTGCAGTTCTGGAGCCGGAGATCGCAGGATACTATACATAGAAAAGACACCACCCAAAAAACTACC
>NW_011485244.1:7626-9872 GCF_000754665.1 Bison bison bison | reverse complement strand
TTGCCAAATTACTGTCATAATTAGTTTGAGAGGAAGGTTTTCCCTACTCCCAGATTTCAAACCTGTGATTTTTCAGATATAATCTATAAAAGTTATAAGCATATTTGCTGGTTCATTCAGTCATCTTTTTAACGTTTGTAAAGTCATCAGGTTTCCCATTAGGATACTAGGACATACCAGAATGTTAGGAACTCCATATAATTTCTAGGATATCTATATTAGTAATATTTACTATACTTTGTAATGTGAGAGGATTTATTAGTCATTTGATAATATTTCCCATGTAATTTAACCAACCAAATGAACACAATTTAGAACATTCAGTCAGATTTAGTCAATGCTGATGGGTTTATCATTCAGCTTGCTGATATGTCACAATGGGCATATGTATATACCAAGGCAGAAGGTGTAGTGAAAGTCAACTCTGCCATCTTGCACGTCATTGGCTTGAACCAGTTTTCCTATGGCTGTGTTAATCCTAACAAAATCCATTTATCCAACTAATTGGAATCCAATTTTAGAAAATCCTAATCATGCATAACTCTTTTCAGTGATTTTTTCATATCTTTTTCTACTGAAAACACATCTTAATTTCCCTAAAGTATTTTCCACAGTGAGGTAGAGTAAATGTTTTGTTGACAAATTTGTAACAGAATACAGTCTTATTTGACTTCCAGTAAACCTAGGTACAACAGAAGTACTTTTATACTTCTGTATACAGAATATATATATATTGTGTACAATAAGTATACAATTATACTTATTGATGGTTCTAAAGACATGTCTATGTGACCAGGTATTAATTTAATACTGAATATTTCCCAGTTCACATGAACCTGGAATTCATTGTTTAATTTAGAATTATTTCATTTGTAAGTGCTTCTTTTCTTTTCCCTGGAGAAGGGAATGACTATCTACTCCTACCCACCCATACCTTTTTCAATAGAAAAGGTATGAAAAAGGCCTGGAGAATTCCATGGACTGTATAGTCCATGGGGTGAAAAAGAGTAGGACACAACTGTGCAAATCTCACTTCACTCTCTTTAAGCCAATTAAATAGAGCTAATTTACAAATTAATCTCAAAAATATTATCCAGAGACAAAGACATACTGAGACATACACATATTCAGACAGACACAAGGCAAGCTCTAGCTTCATTTTCTAACCCTAGTCATGAATTAGATATTACAATATAAGATTCACTAGTTTATAATTAAAGGTTGGAATAATTTAAAAATTTAAAGGCTTCTTCCCATTTTCCCTCAGTCGCAGGAGTTAGAGACGGTCTAGATAAGTGTTCCTGATAGCCCTGATCTCAAGGCACAGGGAAAGAAAGTCAAGTTCTAACAAAATGGAGGCAGGTCTAAACCAAATTGTAGCCACACAAAGAAAAATGGCCATCATAAATCACAACACAGAACAAGGAATATAAAACACACACATAGACCTGATAGTCCTCATAAGCTAATCCCTTAAATACAAGATGACTGTCTCTCAGAAAACCTCCTATAAACACAGAACTTCAGGTCCAAGTACTAACAGAATAAATGAAAATATCTCAGATCTTCAAAGATTTCAAAGGGAGGAAAGGAAGCCAGGTTGAAAGGAGAGGGGTGAGGAGGTGAGAGAGGAGGGCAAAAAGGGTGGGCCTACAGACGTCTCTTGCCACCTGCAGACACACAGGCATTATGGGCCTTTATCCTGGACCTCCAGAGAAGGGAGGACTGGAACTCAGCCCAACCAGAAACCAGACCAAAACAGAACAAGAATTTGAGTTCTCTGCCAAGAGCAGGTGATCAGTATCCAATCCTCAGCTCAGGCTGAAATCCCTTCGACCAGATTCCTGCATTCTGGACTGGAGAACTAGAAAAAAGGGTAGGATAGGATAGGAAGGGTTAAGGAGAGGAAAGACAGAAAGAAGGGGAGTGAGGTCAATAAAGTCTCTTGTTCCTTAACCAGTAGAGGCACTCTGGCCAGTTTCTATCTGCCTCAGGAGGTGACCAGGGACAAACACATCCCAGTTGTGGCTGCTGGGTCTGGTCCATAGGTGGGCAAGCTGGTCCTTGAGTACCCCAAGTGGTCAGGATGTCAGTCGCAGTGAAGAAGATTCCCCGCTAGAGTCACCATTTGTTGCAGGAAGGACCCTTTTCAGGGCCTGAAAGTGGGCTCTTGTCTAGCACTCGAAAATTGTCAGAGGAGACACATGTGCTGACAAAGCAAGAGATTTTATTGGGAAAGGACGCCC
>NW_011485244.1:5017-6427 GCF_000754665.1 Bison bison bison | reverse complement strand
ACTCTTGAGAGTTTGTTTCTGCAAGGAAATCAAACCAGTCAATCCTAAAGGAAATCAACCCTGAATATTCACTGGAAGGATTGATGCTGAAGCTGAAGCTCCAGTACTTTGGCCACCTGATGCCCAAATTGACTCACTTAGAAGGAACCTGATGGTAGGAAAGATTGAATTCAGGAGGAGAAGGGAACGACAGAGGATGAGATACTTGGATGGCATCACCGACTCAATGGACATGAGTTTGAGCAAGCTCCGGAAGTTGGTGATGGACAGGGAAGCCTGGCATGCTGCAGTCTATAGGGTCATATAGAGTGGGACACAACTGAGTGACTGAACTGAAATGAAGTGATCTTGGAAAACTATAAGACACTGATTGAAGAAACTGATGATGACAGAAACAGATGGAAAGATATACTGTGCTCCTGAATTGAAAGAATTACTATCATTAAAATGACCAGACTGCCTAGGACAATCTAGAGATTTTCTCAATGCAATCCATATCAAATTACCAATGGCATTTTTCACAAATCTAGAACAAATAATTGTTCATCTACTTTTGTAAACAAAAAGACCTCATGCTGACCTATATACATCCAAGACCCACAGCTATTAAATTAAAAAAAAATAGGAAATTCCCTGGTAGTCCAGGGTCCAGTGGTTAACTCTCACTGCTTTCACTACTGTGGGACAGGGTCCACTCCCTGGTCTGGGAACTTAAGATCCCACAAGCTGTGTGGTGTGACCAAAACACCACCCCCCCCCCATGAAATACAAGAAAAAATAGATATAAAATTGTAAATATATTTTAAGGGAAAAAATTAAATATACAAATACACTTACATTTTAAAATGTTAAGACATTAAATTTAAAAAATGCTTTGGCAGTGGCATAGATTGTCATTCAAATCTTGGCTGTGGAGTCAGATGGCCCTCACATCAAATTCCTGCTTAACTGTAAACATGGGTAGGTCATTTCAGCATTTTGTAACCTTAGTTTGTTAATCTGTCAAATGGGGTATCAAATGACAAAAACAGTACAATTTAGTAACTAATGCAGTGTCCTTTATTTGGGAGTAAACAACCCATGAGTTAGGGGTGCCCAGTGCCTCACAAGCAGTGGAGCACTCTTCCGGAGGGATTTCAGCAAGAATGGGTGTTATAGAGCATTAGAAGAGGCAATGTAGAAACAAGGCATGATTGGCTAGGAGATCAAGGATTTCCTGGTAAGGCTAATAGGTCTATTTTCTAGCCTAAGATAAGCTAGCTAAAGTTGAGTGATTAATGTATGTTAGGTTTCCTAGACAGTGAGGTGTTTCCTGTGAGTGTGGGCTGACATGGGTTTTGTTTGCTTGTGGACCACTTGGGCTGCCTCCATTTTGTGACTCCCAATATGCAAATTTCCTTTATCAGAGGG
>NW_011485244.1:3763-4917 GCF_000754665.1 Bison bison bison | reverse complement strand
CAATCCATGAGTTAGGGGTGCACAGTGCCTCACAAGCAGTGGAACACTTTTACAGAGGGCTTTTAGCAAGAATGGGTATTACAGAGCATTAAGAGAGGCAATGTAGAAATAAGGCATGATTGGCTAAGAGGTCAAGGATTTCCTGATAAGGCTAGTAGGTCTATTTTCTAGGGTAAGATAAGCTAGCAAAAGTTGAATTGGGTGGTTGTGATTAATGTATTTTAGGTTTCCTAGACAGTAAGGTGTTTCCTAGACAGTAAGGTGTTTCCTGTGAGTGTGGGCTGACATGGGTTTCAATTTGCTTGTGGACCACTCCGGCTGCCTCCATTTTGTGAGTCCCAATATGCAAATTTCCTTTATCAGTGGGAAATGATGCCTGTCTCTTCTTTCAGATTTGTTATGAAGCCAAAATAGCCATAAATTTCCTGATCACTTTAAAGCTATAGGAATAAATGATATTAAGAAAAAGAAACCATAAGAATTTATTTTTATTAGATCATCAGCACTTAGCCAAACTATGATCTTGAAGGCTGCACGTTAGTCAACCTGCCGTCTTTCTGAATCCCGGTTTACATCTGCAAGAAAGTTGACTAACTGTGGCCCATCCATGACAGTCAGGTTATGGTCCAAGGAGTCATCATTCACTTGCATTAACTGTTATTGACCTGTCTCTCTCCCACAGTCTTTGATCCATATCCTTGCCAGTGTCTTTCAGACACTGCCTCTCATTTGGGGATCTGCTTCATGTTCAGTTCTAAGCCATTGCCTTCAAGTTTTTTCATATACCTGGTTACTCATCTGTCTCTAGCTGAGACAATATTTTTAGATATCTGTCAATCTTCACGTAACTCCCTGATTGCACTCTTGTTCTGAGTCAAAGCAGATTCCCCAACTAGACTCACAAAGCTCCTTCTGGACTTTAGCTTCCAATCAAGATGGAGCAATCTAGGCCAGATTTACACTCCCACATGAAACAATGAAAAAATATTACAACAGTATTCTCAAGATGTCTGAAAACAAAGAACAGTGATTCTGAGTTGGGAAACAAGGACAACACTGCAATGTCCCAGCTTATTACCTTGAGGAAGTTTCCAGGTGGCAGTGCACAAAGGGAACCCAGGTAGAGTCAGGCAGAGTTTCTGTGGAGTTATAAT
>NW_011485244.1:0-1030 GCF_000754665.1 Bison bison bison | reverse complement strand
CCTGCCTTCGATCTTTCCCAGCATCAGGGTCTTTTCTAATGAGTCAGTTCTTCGCATCAGGTGGCCAAAGTATTGGAGCTTCAGCTTCAGCATTAGTCTTTACAATGAATATTCCGGACTGATTTTCTTTAGGATGGACTAGTTGGATTCTTGCAGCCCTAGGGATGCTCAAGAATCTTCTCCAACACCACAGTTCAAAACCATCAATTCTCTGGCGCTCAGCCTTCTTTATGGTCCAACTCTCTCATCCATACCTGACTACTGGAAAAGCCAAAACAAAGATGGACTTTTGTTGGCAAAGTTATCTCTTCTTTTTAATATACTGTCTAGAGTGGTCATAGCTTTTCTTCCAAGGAGCAAATGTCTTTTATTTCATGGCTGCCGTCACCATCTGCAGTGATTTTGGAGCCCAGGAAAATAGTCTATCACTGTTTGTATGCCCATATATTTGACAACTTAGGAACACAAAAATGACCAAAGGTTCACCAGTTATTAGATTGAAGCCTTCAAGAAGTTAACTAACATTTCTCCTCCTGGGTCTCAGTTTCTTTGTCTGTAAAATTTTAGGATTGTTGTGAGGAATAAATACATGTGAAGGTCTTAGCTGTGACTATATTTATTTTCCTCCCCCTCAACATCTGGAATTCAGACTTGCACAGCAAATGAGGATCTGAATGGGACTGGGAAGAAACCATGTGATCCACAACCATCTACTTAGGAGCTCGTCGATTTGGTAAACTATACCTCTTTGAACTCTGATCTTATTTAATCTTAACTTTTGATTGATTTATTTGGCCTCGCCGTGCAGCTTTCGGGATCTTAATTCCCTTAATTCCCTGGCTAGGGATGGAATTCCTGTTCCCTGAAGTGTAAGTGTGGGGGATCCCTTTACTTTTTTATTTAAAAAATTTTCTTGCTTACTAGAGAGTACTTACCAGGGCCTTGTGCATTAAAAGTCTGACTAATCACTCTCAATACATTGTGCGATAAAAGGATTTGTCCTTTAAATAACTGGAAATTTCAACAATTA
>NW_011485243.1:13590-14044 GCF_000754665.1 Bison bison bison | reverse complement strand
TGGTCAACACCAAAATAAGACTGATTATATTCTTTGTAGCCAAAGATGCAGAAGCTCTATACAGTCAACAAAAACAAGACTGGGAGCTGACTGTGGCTCAGATCATGAACTCCTTATTGCCAAATTCAGACTTAAATTGAAGAAAGTAGGGAAAACCACTAGACATTCAGGTATGACCTAAATCAAATCCCTTATGATTATACAGTGAAAGTGAGAAATAGATTTAAGGGACTAGATCTGATAGAGTGCCTAATGAACTATGGATGGAGCTTTGTGACACTGTACAGGAGACAGGGATGAAAACCATCCCCAAGAAAAAGAAATGCAAAAAAGCAAAATGGCTGTCTGAGGAGGCCTTAGTAATAGCTGAGAAAAGAAGAGAAGGGAAAAGCAAAGGAGAAAAGGAAAGCTATACCCATTTGAATGCAGAGTTCCAAAGAATAGCAAGGAGAGA
>NW_011485243.1:9568-10002 GCF_000754665.1 Bison bison bison | reverse complement strand
TACCAGGCTCCTCCATCCATGGGATTTTCCAAGCAAGAGTACTGCAGTGGGGTGCCATCTAGGTGGGGTTAAATGTCCCACCTAGAGTAATATAACTACCATGGGAAATACCAGGAAAAGAACCAGGACTCGCCCATCCCAAAAGCATGTTCATGCCTTAAGTCACATTAAATCCCCAAATTCAAGGTGAAGAAAATGAAAGTGTTAGTCACTCAGTTGTGTCAGACTCTTTGTGACCCCATGGACGGTAGCCCACCAGGCTCCTCTGTCCATGGGAATCTCCAGGCAAAAATACTGGAGTGGGTTGCCATTTCATTCTGCAGGAATCTTCCCAACCCAGGGCTCCTGCATTGTAGGCAGAATCTTTACATTCTGAGCTACCAGGAAAGCCCAAAATCCCCAAATAAGCTACAGTTTCCACAGCCTTGAATTAA
>NW_011485243.1:8194-9468 GCF_000754665.1 Bison bison bison | reverse complement strand
TCCTCCATAAAAAAATGTTTTTAAGAAAAAACCTCTCTGGAAAGTATGTGTCCAAGCCAGGAGACTTCCTCATTTGAGAAATTACAGGTTTCCTTTTCTTCTCCAGAAATGCACTGTATGGTACATTTGGAGTGAGCCTTTTTGATGTTACAAAGAGCCCTGGATTGATGATCACTCCTGCATTCTATGCTGGGATCTGTGTGTACAGTGTGACCACATGCTTGTCTCTAAATTCTTCTCTATCTGTGAAGGGTATGGTCTGGATTGCATAGTCTCTCAACTCTTTCAGCTGTCTGGGTAAGTACTGAAAAACAGAGGCGTTACAATTCAGAAGGACTTGGCTTTGAATCTCACCAGCATCTCCACTAGGCTATGCTTCTGTGACTGAGCAAAGCTCAAGGCTGACTGGGCCTCTGGGAGAACAGTATCCCTGCCTGGGAAGGAGGCAGTCACCAGCCAGGGCTCAAGGTTTCCCTAGTGGAGTTCAGGCAGACCCAAGTCCCATTAGCTCCTTCCTTAAGGGTCTTTTTGTGCTGCTCAAACTGCAAGCCTTTGAAATGGAAGACTCGAGGCCCAATGCAGGCCAACTGGTACTCAAGCAGGGACTCAGCCATCTGGTGCTGGCTCATAATTTAGAAATCAACACAAACTCACCACTAGGTGCCTTTCCTTGATGTGACGGTTGTCATTGCTAATGAACTGTTGCTGCCCAAGGATACTGGGAGGATCAAAAATATGATATATACACCTTCCCTCAAATTTGGTATACTTAGAAGGCAAGTTCCACTCAGGGAATGAAACTGAATTGGTTATTCTTGCTCTCACAGCCTGCTTGCCTACTGTGTGTCTGGTACTCTACATGCACATTGCAAGACAAAATGGAATATTCTGGTCAGTTCAGTTCACTCAGTCATGTCTGATTCTTTGGGACCCCATGGACTGCAGCACACTAGGCCTCCCTGTCCATCACCAACTCCTGGAGTTTACTTAAACTCATTCCTGTCCATCATGTTGGGGATGCCATACAATCATCTCATCCTCTGTCGTCCCCTTCTCTTCCTGCCTGCAATCTTTCACAGCATTAGGGTCTTTTCAAATGACTCGGTTCATCGGATCAGGTGACCAAAGTATTGGAGTTTCAGCTCCAGCATCAGTCCTTCCAATGAATATTCAGGACTGATTTCCTTTACGATGGACTGGTTGGATCTCCGTGCAGTCCAAGGGACTCTCAAGAGTCTTCTCCAACACCACAGTTCAAAAGCATCAATCCATTC
>NW_011485243.1:5422-7063 GCF_000754665.1 Bison bison bison | reverse complement strand
AGGCAATGGCACCCCACTCCAGTACTCTTGCCTGGAAAATCCCATGGATGGAGGAGCCTGGTAGGCTGCAGTCCATGATGTCTCTAAGAGTCGGACACTACAGAGCAACTTCCCTTTCACTTTTCACTTTCATGCATTGGAGAAGGAAATGGCAACCCACTCCAATATTCTTGCCTGGAGAATCCCAGGGACAGGGGAGCCTGGTGGGCTGCCGTCTATGGGGTTGCACAGAGTCAGACATGACTGAAGTGATTTAGCATAGCATAGCATATTCACCTTTTGTGGTACAGTACAAATGTTTTCTTCATATTGTGTCAGTTTTCTGTTGACTATGTTTACAGTGTCTTATAGTGCAATTGGTTTTAATTTCGTATAATCATCCACGTTTCATGTATTTAATTATGTTTCCATCTGGAATTTGAGTGATGGTTAGGAAGCATTTTGATACAACACAGTTTAAAAGGTATTCACCCACATTTTTTTCTAATGTTTATATCCTTTCATTTTTTACATTTATTTGCCTGTTTGATTTGGAGTTTATTCTTTCATATGGTGTGAGATATAAGCTTAATTAAATGGTGATAGTAATGGAGTTCCATGCATACAATAACATAAATATCCTTGAGTATGTGTGTGCACGCTAAGTTACTTTGGTCATGTCAGACTCTGCAACCCTATGGACTGCAGCCCACCAGGCTCCTCACCCGTGGGATCCTCAGGGCAAGAATCCTGGAGTGGAATGCCATGACCTCCTCCAGGGGATCTTCCCCACCCAGGGATCAAATGCAGGTCTCTTACGTCTCCTGCATTGGGAGGCAGATTCTTTACCGCTAGCGTCATCTGGGAAGGAAATAAGTATCATTGAGTACATACCAATATGAATAAATAAGTAAATAAAGAAACAATGGAAAATGGCAGATCCTCTTTACAGAAGAATTAATAAACAGAAGAAAGGTTATGATCACCACAAAAATTATTGTTGCCATCAAGAAATATCGAGGGGTGGTAAAATTATGGTTAAAAACCACATATTTACATTTCTCCATAAAATACTAATTAATACAAAGATAAAATTAGCATCTTCACAATGGAATGACCTGGTGACCTATATCAACCAACTGATTAGAGTTAATATCACCAGTGAGGAGACAGGGTGATGTCACATGCCTCCTGATGTGACCCACTGGGAAGGGCATGAATATTGCTCCTGTGCTATTTCTCCCCAAAATTCAGATTTTGAATCTAATCAGGGGAGACTTAAACCAATGTTGAGGAACATTCTGCAAAAAGAATAAAAAAAGAAAGAAAACTAAGCAGTACTCCTCAAAAGTGTCAAGGACACAAAAGACAAGAAAGACACAAAAGACTGAAGACTATCACAGGCCAAAAAGAGACTAAAGGACACAGGGTCACTAAAATGCTATGTGACATCCTGGGTGGGATCCTTGACCAGCAAAGGGACAACAGTAGAATAACTGGAGAAATCTAAATAAAGTCTATATAGTATAGTTAACAGTATTATATCAAAGTTTGTCTCCTCATTTAAATAATTATATTATAATAACACAAGAAGTTAAGATCAGAGGAACTTCAATCAAAAGTGTATGGGAACTCTCTGTTAATTTTGTCACTTTTCAGAAA
>NW_011485243.1:4227-5322 GCF_000754665.1 Bison bison bison | reverse complement strand
AAATGCTAAAATTATTTCAAAATTAAAGTTAAAAGTCCCTCCTTGACTTTTGATCTATTTCATCCAAAGTGAACAACTAAAGAAATAAAGCAGCTTTTCTCATCTCTGCTTAAAGAAAATGTGCTGCTAGAACATTAGAACACTCAGGTTTAAACTCCAATTACTGGTTAACCACCAGAGGTGAATAACATCCCTGCTAGAAATTCCTGGCATGGTGATCAGCAAACAAGGAGACCTGGGAACAAAAATCTCCTTCTTTTGCACATCATAGCTACATGATCTTGACTGTCAATCTCTCAGAGGCTTACTGTCTGCGTCTGCCAAATTAACTCCCACCCTGCCATACAGTGCAATAAAGATTAAATGGGATATTGTGTTATTATAAGGATTACATGAGTTAAAGTTGTAAAAAAGTCACTCACAATGTCATACACTGAGTAGATACTTAATAAGTAATAACTACCATTTTCATTATTTTTATTATCATGCCAGTTGACCCAATCTTTCCTCTCAGGATCAATACATTTTAAATCACTGAAACTATTTCCAGTAATCAGAGACATCATGATTTTCCTGTTATATCAGTCTACTGGATCCCCAAAGTAGGAAGCAGCTCCTCCAGTTCTGTTATTATCTGTCTTAGGCTGTTCAGGCTGCTATAACAAAATATCACAGACTGGTGCCTTAAGCAACAGACATTCCCTGTCCTAGAGGCTAAGTCCTGAGGTCCAGGTGCTAGCATGGTCGTATTCCTGTGAGACCTCTTTTCCTAGCATGCCAACGGCTGCCTTCTCACTGTCCTCACCTGGCAGACAGAGAGAGAAAGCTCTAGTCTCTTCCTCTTCTTATAAGGATACTAATTTCATCAAGGGGGCTCCATCCTCACAACCTCATCTAATCCTAATTACCTTCCTCCACCTCCAAATGCCATCATTTCAGGGATTAAGGCTTCAATGTATAATTTTGGGGTAATATAAACATTCAATACATATAACTCTTATACCTTTTAAAATTCCAAATACCAGTTTACTTTGTAGATTTCATTTCAAATTTAGAAAATAAAAACATTTTAAACACTTCTTTTACTGGAAAGGC
>NW_011485243.1:3069-4127 GCF_000754665.1 Bison bison bison | reverse complement strand
GAAAGTACCCACTTCTTCTCTGTCCCCTTACCAACAACATCATGGTTTGGGACGAAAAAAATCTCTATTTTAATATGCAGAAAATATTTCATTTTTGTTAACTTTTCTCTTTTACAACAGCTAAAAATTTTAGTCTCATTGTAAACATCAATTGGCTGAATTCCTGAAAGAGTTTACAAAACATCATCTTGGTGGTGAAAAGTAACTTTGGTGCTTTATATTTTTATAACAAGCAATATGTAGAAAGGGTCAGAAAGGTATTATTATCCCTAGCTCTATTTTGGTAAAAGTGGAAGTTGATTTCAGGAAGTCTGAAGCGATTTTCCCAAGGTCAGTAAAAGATCATGACTCCTACTTATTCATCACAGGCCCTGAAGTTGTTAGGTAAACATGGAGTGGGTAAGGAATCTAAACTTTTACAGGTGCAAATAAAAAGGTAACATATGATATAACTCATTGATGGTGTTGGCCCAGCCCTCTCCTCTCCTTTTGCCTTTCCCCTCTAAACATCATCATGGCAATAAAAAAATAAAAGCAAAGGGAGGAGGCAAGTGAGACAGCTGGGCTTGGGAGGTCTCCCAAGCATAACTAGAACATATTTTATTCGCTTCAGCATTTGGCTCCATAACAGTACTTGGGATGACAGTCTGTGAGGTGCCTCGGGGCCAGTCACATGGCTTCCCGACCGATGTCCTATCTAGGTTGCTCAAGCCTCCCTGGTCCCAGCATGTCTCCACTTGGCCTTTTGCATGGAGATCCAAAAAGAAATGGGCCACTCAAGGGACAGTAGCTTTCTCCCACATCACACAGGTCTGCTCATGTCTTAATGTTCATTTCTATGTTTTTAAGGAAGATGCAAATGCACTAATTCTTTTCAGGCAGTCACATTTTATGTCTTTTCCAAAATGATTCATTTACTTCCCTCACATCAAAAATTCAAAGCTGACCTCTGTGGTAAATAATTCAGCATTCTTTTAAGTGACTTAGTCTTAAATAACTGCTTATTTAATTCCAGAAGATAGATGAGAGAGGGATTTTTATGTATGTAGCATATATAT
>NW_011485243.1:728-1557 GCF_000754665.1 Bison bison bison | reverse complement strand
TCCTTAAGCCTTGGCTCCTTCCTAGATAATATCAATATAATTTTTAGTATTTTCTCATAGCTTTGTATGAAGGATAAAACTTGATGGTATACACTTACTTAGAATTACAAATTCACAGGAAGAATGAGCCTAATGGTTTTCACTTCCCTTCTCAGGAGGGTTTTGTCATTGAGACAGCATGACCCATGGAGACATAATAATTCCCTTTCTTCTTCCTTTTCCCAGTGTGGCGAAAACACAGGTATAAGCATCTCTCTTTGGCAAGGGGAGTAACAACTCTTTTGACAATCTAGGTGCCCCAATTTGGTCCCATCTTCTTTAATGAATCACCCTTTCTCTACAGAGTGAAGCTGATGGATCTTCATTTACATTACTGATAACCTGCTTTACCCTCCATCATCTATTCTGTATTAGGGTCCTAGTTCATGCCTGCTCTAATATCTTCATTAAATGGAGATAACTTAGCATTGAAGAAGAGGGCAATGTTAATCTTAAATTCCACCTCAATGGCTTAGTGAGTTAAGAATCTGCCTGCAATGCAGGAGATGCAGGATATGTGGGTCAGGAAGATCCCCTGGAGGAGATGGCAACCCATTCCAATGTTCTTGCCTGGAGAATCCCATGGACACAGGAACCTGGTGGGCTACAGTCCGTAGGGTTGCAATGAGTCGGACACATCTGAGCATGCAGGCACATACATACCAACCACCTTTTCTATTTTTTCCCTCAAGGGAAAAATTGATGCCACCATCAATGAAATTCTATAATTTTCTAAACTGTTTTAAATAAGACGATTGATGTTCAAATCATATTCTTTAATTTCTGTACT
>NW_011485243.1:0-628 GCF_000754665.1 Bison bison bison | reverse complement strand
AAACTGAAATTTAAAAAGTCAAGATATAATAATGCTTTTTATATAAGATCTCAACTAGAAAAAATATACATAGAGATGAATGGAAAACTATGTTCAAAAGTTGGTGGTGATTATGACTTGGTGATGGATTGTAGTTTAAATGTATACAAAGATAAAAGAAATCAATACTAATTATAATTCCCACAATAACCAGTAAGGAGATCAACCAGTCAATCCTAAAGGAAGTCACTCCTGAATATTCATTGGAAGGACTGATGCTGAAACTAAAGCTCCAATACTTTGGCTGCTTGATGTGAACAGCCTGATGCTGAGAAAGGCTGAGACAGAAGGAACAGGGGGCAACAGAGGATAAGATGGTTGGAAGGCATCACTGACTCAATGGACATGAGTCTAAGCAAACTCTGGGAGATATTGAAGGACAGGGAAGCCTGGCATGCTGCAGTCCAAGAGTTGGACACGACTGAGGGACTGAACAACAACAACCAGGCATTATTTTCATAAGTTAAAAAAAATTAAGACATACTTCAGTAAGTAAATATTTAGGAATCCATTTCATAAAAAGTAGAGTTGTTCTAAAAGTTAAGAACTTATTTAAGGTTTTATTTTATTAATTTTATTAGAATTAAAG
>NW_011485242.1:14324-14632 GCF_000754665.1 Bison bison bison | reverse complement strand
ATCCCCTGGAGAAGGAAATGGCAATCCATTCCAGGACTATTGCCTGGAAAATCCCATGGACAGAGGAGCCTGGTAGGCTACAGCCCATGGGGTCACAAAGAGTTGGACATGACTGAGTGAATTCACTTTCTTTCTTTCTTTAATGCGAAATACCATGCTGGATGAAACACAAGCTGGAATCAAGTTTGCCAGTAAAAGTATCAATAACCTCGGATATGCAAATGACACCATCCATATGGCAGAAAGTGAAGAACTAAAGAGCCTCTTGATGAAAGTGAAAGAGGAGAGTGAAAAAGTTGATTTAAAAC
>NW_011485242.1:13677-14224 GCF_000754665.1 Bison bison bison | reverse complement strand
ACAACAGAGGAGAAGATGGTTCGATGGCATCACTACTCGATGGACATGAGTTTGAACAAGTAAAGGGAGTTGGTGACGGACAGGGAAACCTGGTGTCCATGGGGTCGCAGAGAGTCAAATGACTAGGCGAGACTGAACTAAACAGATGCAAAGAGAATCTAGAGTTTAGAGATCATTCACAAAAATGGAAACATACATGTCCAGTGACTGACACAGCCAGTGGGGAAATAAAACTCAGTTTCCCCAAGTAAAGAAGGATGGTGTTTTAGTTGCAAAAGCAAGCTAACCATCTTCTGCCTCCACCCTATAAAGGCACTTTAAGTAAGACATCCTCAGTTCAGTTCAGTTCAGTCACTAACACGTCTAACCCTTTGCGACCCCATGGACTACAGCATGCCAGGCCTCGCTCTCCATTACCAACTCCTGGAGTTTACTCAGACTCACGTCCACTGAGTCGGTGGTGCCACCCAACCGTCTATCCTCTGTTGGCCCCTTCTCTTCCTGCCTACAATCAATCATTCCGAACATCAGGGTCTTTTCCAATGAG
>NW_011485242.1:8685-9998 GCF_000754665.1 Bison bison bison | reverse complement strand
ACTCTGTGCAACCCCATGGACTGCAGCCCACCAGGCTCCTCCGTCCATGGGATTTTCCAGGCAAGAGTACTGGAGTGGGGTGCCATTGCCTTCTCCGGCTGAGCACACTAGAAAGGGCCATTTCTTCTATTCTTGTCATTTGACAGGGAAATTATAGGAGACATCTTGTTCAGACAGGATAGTGGTCCCATTTTTAACATCTGAATGCCTTTTCTGAATAATTATTTCAAAATAAAAATCAATTGATCTATTTTACATGGAATTAATATTTATGTTAATCTCTATGAGACAAATGTTACATAGACGAACTTTTTTGAAAGCACAGATATAATGTCAAGAAATTAAGATGGAAACTGAATTCCATGTCCCAAGCCAACCTTTAGCAACATTGATTTAGGGAAGTTTTGACAGCACCCTTGTCTTATCTATTGGTGTTTCTTCTTCTCCTCACAGACAGGACTCACTGTGTACCATTTTGTAAGTTATTCACTGCACAAGGGAGCCTGGTGAAGAGCATGAGGGAGGGCTGAAATCCAGCTCCTATTCCTCTTGTCCTATGTGCCCTGGTTTCAAGCTACATCATCTCCCCAAAGGAAGTTTTCTCTTGTGTAACTGAGACTGTTAGGGGTATGAGGGGTAAAGGAGAGTGTGAAAATGACTTTTTCTAATTCACAAAATTTTGCTGCATGGAGCAGCAGCCTCCCTATTGATAGACTATTAGAGAAAATTTTCAGAGATTTTATAGACTTGTTACACTATCTTACAGCTCAGGGTACTGCACTCTTCAGGGAGACAACTAGCTAATCTGAGAAATTACTTCCTACTTCCAGCACTAAATAAAGTGACAAGGAGAATGGTCCTCAGGCCTAAATATGAACATTGGTTAGACATGAGCCTAGACATAAACATTGCTTAGAAGTATTTGAAATACAAATGATATGATGTGACTGTAAAAGAAGATGTAATTACTTTAAATGAGTTCAAGGCTCCTAAATAGGAAAAATCGCATACCACGAAATTGTGAGAAAGATTAAACCAATGAGTATTAAACAGCCCTGGAGGATTGCAGAGAAGCTTGAAAGCTAAAGATAGTTTACCAGAGTAAGCATTATCACAAAGAGGAATAGGGTGCTTTTGATAAAACACAAATGAACCTTTTGAATTCAGGTGAGATTCAAACAATGGCTTGTTTAAGGAATGATCCTTGAAAACTTATAAAAAGTATATACTTGAAGCCAATACACATTCACTAAAAACAACTGATGATAAATCAACTTTGCTTTTGCTTGTGTTATTAACAGGGTATCTATGCA
>NW_011485242.1:5449-5983 GCF_000754665.1 Bison bison bison | reverse complement strand
TATTTTTATTCCCATTTTTCAGATGAAGTACAAAGTACAAAGAAGTACAAAAAAAGTTATTTACATAAAGTCATATATCTGGTAAGCAGTAGAACTGGGGATTTGTAACCAGATAGTCTGGTCTTAAAATCCATGCTTTTAAAGCACTATATTATGTTGACACTCACTTTTAATAAATTACTTAATAACTTGTAATTATTCAATTATTTTAGACACTACACTCCATGTCTGTGTGATTTACTATTGAAATTCCCAATGTGGATGCCAGAAATATGATCAACATTCAACAATTGATCATTAGATAAGTTGGTCAGTATTTATTGAATGAATATTAGGGAATAATAGTGCCTTTTATCATCATTATCAAGTCTGGCCTAAAATATCATCTGCTTTGTGAAGATTCTCTTATCTCACACCTCACTCTGGACATATTTAGTTGTTTCTACCTTTTTGCTTTCAAATTTATTATGAATAATTAGTCTTATCCAAGACCATGAGAAGTCTTTGAAGGCAGCAGATATTTAATTCATTTTT
>NW_011485242.1:4550-5349 GCF_000754665.1 Bison bison bison | reverse complement strand
TCATTTTTGGATCTCTAATATCCACATCAAGAATGCCTGGTATATAATAGGTGCTTGATTAATGTTAAGAAATAGGGAAAACAGAAAAAAAGGCACTTAAGTAGATGATACATGATAGATAAATAGATTATTATATAACCAACAGAGAATCCAAAAATAAGCTTAAATCTAATGAGATAAAATTTAATTGTAATAACTATATAGTTCTGTTGAGGAGCCCAATAACTAATTGCATGAGATGGCAGGAAAATGGTGCTTTCCAGCAATACATACTAAAAGACTTGGTTTTAGTGAATAATGGTAAACTGCTTGTTAATCAACAATGTGCTATCGCTGGTAAATGCAATGTGACGTTAGGCCATTTCAAAGGAAACAGTGTCCAGAAAGAGAGTTGACACCTATATCTTATGTGTTAATCTGCCCATGAAAGAAAAGAAAGTGAAAGTGAAGTCACTCAGCTGTGTCCGACTCTTTGCAACCCCATGGACTGTAGGCTGCCAAGCTCCTTTGTCCATGGGATTTTCCAGGCCATACCAATATTATATGCTCAGTTCTGGGCCCCAATCTCTAAGAAGGAAGTTACATGATTAGGAGTGTCGCTATGGCTACAGTTCTTCATAAACATAAACTCATTTTTGGAAACAAATAACCATTCCTTCATTTGTTAACTTTTACAAGTTAAGATTGTCATATCCTTTCTTTTTCTGTATAATAGCAATAATAATAGCACTCCTCCATATAGGTGCTATGAGGACTAAATGAGATAATATTTGTGGAACACTTTTGCCCATGCCTGGCT
>NW_011485242.1:0-1126 GCF_000754665.1 Bison bison bison | reverse complement strand
ACTGAAGTATAGAACAGTCTTATGGACTCTGTGGGAGAGGGAGAGGGTGGGAAGATTTGGGAGAATGGCATTGAAACATGTAAAATATCATGTATGAAACGAGTTGCCAGTCCAGGTTCGATGCACGATACTGGATGCTTGGGGCTAGTGCACTGGGACGACCCAGAGGGATGGTATGGGGAGGGAGGAGGGAGGAGGGTTCAGGATGGGGAACACATGTATACCTGTGGTGGATTCATTTTGATATTTGGCAAAACTAATACAATTATGTAAAGTTTAAAAATAAAATAAAATTAGAAAAAAAAAAGATAAAAACCTTAGGCATAAGAGAGGTTTATATAAATCATGTAAGGTCACAGTTTAAAAAAATGATAGCTAGGATTAAAACACAGGCTGTCTGGCTTTAGCACATGTCTCTCTAAACTTCCCTAAATACATACTGAGCACTAGAATAGTTTAAGTGTTCAACTGACTCCAAAATAAATATTGAGCACCCAATATGTGCTTTACACAGTACTAATCACTATATTGAGGATAAAAGAAACAGACACTGTCTTTGCCTTCAAAGATCCTACAGACTATCAAAGGAGAAAAAAATGAACACATGTAAAACAACATATAAAGACATGGTCACTAGAGTACTGGATAATACTGACTGCGAATAGTCTCTCCTAATATCTCTATAAACCCTTGAATTGTACCAGAAATTCAATATTTTATCATCCAAACTGTACCACCCAAACCACATGTCAACCCTTTCTCCCACATCTGAAGTGGCATAGAACTTTGGTGACACATACGTGCTCAAATACATCAATAACCTTATTTTGACTAATTTTGAGATAAATTCACAAATCATTTCCTGGACTGACCCTGGTGAGACTCTCATAAGGAAATATAAAGCATAGTATTGCTATTTGGCCTGAATGAGCACCAGGAAATACCAAGGGCTTTTTGAAACTGATGTTTTTCTTCTACTTTCACTTGGCATTCTGTGTAATTCATATATGCCAGAGCCTACAATAACAGAAGGATTGTGACACACAAGGCAAGACTAGGTATGGGCGTGTAAACTTTATCATAAATTACACCATTTATCTATCAGGAAATGGTGTCAGAAGATAAT
>NW_011485241.1:24291-24736 GCF_000754665.1 Bison bison bison | reverse complement strand
CCCGGGTTTCACTTCACTTCATCTTCCTGGTTCTCCCACTGTCCTGACGATGCTGAATTCTGCCTCTTTGTCCATTCACACCCCTGCACTTAATGATGTAGGCTCCTCTTGCCTCATCCACATTCCCAGCCCAGGAGCACCAGCTCACTGGTATCACAGAGTTCTTTCCCTTCCTCCTCTGCTCCTCCTACGTCCACCGATACCACAGCAGCACGCAGCAGGCTGCATGTTCCATGTTGATACCTCACTTCATGATGAGTAGAACTGCCCTCCTGGTGTTTACTGTCCAGTCACTCCACTGCACAGACATTTTACTGTTCCTTTTCTTTGTCCCATTCCCACCCCTTGTCCCCTTACTTCTTCATTGATGAAGTGTAGCTCATTCCACAATCCGTGATCACACTCTCCATCCAGTTTGGTCAC
This sequence comes from Bison bison bison, assembly GCF_000754665.1. Taxonomy (NCBI): domain Eukaryota; kingdom Metazoa; phylum Chordata; class Mammalia; order Artiodactyla; family Bovidae; genus Bison; species Bison bison. Next base: position 24,313 of record NW_011485241.1, on the reverse strand, counting down.
CACATGAATACTTGGGGCTCCT
>NW_011485241.1:22856-23586 GCF_000754665.1 Bison bison bison | reverse complement strand
CCTTTCCCTTCTCCAGGGGATCTTCCCAACCCAGGGATCAAACCCAGGTCTCCCACATTGCAGGCAGATTCTTTACCAACTGAGCCACAGATTCTGCTATTTGTCTAGCAGTGTTTCTCCATGCCAGGTCAGAAATGTTATAGACTCTCACATCAGCAGCAGCAGTAGATTTTTGTGCTTCTTGATAAAGATCATAGGCTTATTTTTTTTATTATACTTTGTTTTTAAATATTTAGTTTTGTTCATAGTTTACTTTCCTTCATTTCTGACTAATTCCATTCTACATTGTTGTGCTTTTTTGTAACAATTTTCCCTTCATCTCCTCTTGGGGCATCTCAGACATATAAATGGCCAATTCCTTGTCAGACTCACCCATCAATTCATTTAATTGGGAACTGCATTATATTCTGAGTTTTTGTTCAAACTTAGCAGTGGATTTTATTGTGTAACTTTCAATTTGCTTTTCAGACTAATTTTTGAATAGGATTATTTTTGTTGGTTTTTCTTGTTTTCTTCTCCTTTTGTGCCTTGTTGTCTTCTTCTTCTTACCTGTGGTAGGCAGAATTTCTATTAATGGCCCTTATAGTTGGCTTTATGGTGACTCTAAAATATATATGAAAGTCGCTCAGTCATGTCCAACCCTTTGCAACTCCATGGACTGTAGCCTGCCAGGCTCCTTTGTCCATGGAATTCTCCAGTCAAGAATTCTGGAGTGGGTTGCCATGTCCTC
>NW_011485241.1:19670-20004 GCF_000754665.1 Bison bison bison | reverse complement strand
AGACCTTGATGCTGGGAAAGATTGAGGGTGGGAGGAGAAGGGGACAACAGAGGCTGAGATTGTCAGATGGCATCACAGACCCAATGGACATGAGTTTGAGTAAACTCTGAGAGTTGGTGATGGATAGGGATGCCTGGCGTGTTGCAGTCCATGGGGCTTCAAAGAGTCGGACACAACTAAGTGACTGAACTGACTGACTGACTTTTGGCCCGACTCTACCATTGTTTTCTATTTTAAGCATTGTAATTTACTGCCTCCTTGGAACTGAGACATAATGTCAAACTCACTGTACCATCTTGATGAGAAATCAAGCATTGTTTTATAAAGGATATGT
>NW_011485241.1:17474-19164 GCF_000754665.1 Bison bison bison | reverse complement strand
CAGTATAAATTCTAATGGAGTCGTCCTGATTTGTGAATAATTCATGGTATCCAAGGCATGTGCAGTAGCACTTGTAAAAGTTCTGGAAAAGGACTGTCCTAGTTATTGCTAGTTGGTATCCTATGAAAACGTTTGTCTTTAGAATGAAGAGAAACAAAATATTAAGAAGAGAGAAGTTCATTTATATTTCAGCTATTATCAATTTCATTTCCCAAGACATCTTAATAACAACATTCATCACCATAATAACAACTTCATTAAATATATGCCCTTGAGTTTTCTATGTTGCAACATATAATAATGATAACTAAGGGGCCTTGTTCTCTTAAGAAGTAACAGAAATGAAAGCATGGAAAATATGGCACAAAATCATCAGGTAGAACTGATGATACTTGATTTCTTCATACACAATTGAAGTTTAAAAGCTTTTTTGCTTGTTATCATATTTAAGTTGTATTTCTATCTATTTCCTATCTTTTAACATTTGTAAAAGAAGACTGTGAAAAGATCAGGGAGACTGAGGATCTAGGGGCCACTGAATGGCCTCTTGATAGGAGGAAATCTGTAGGGAGGAGCTCTTTGGCCTCCTCTTGACTAAATGCCATGGCTGATGAAATTCATGGCTAAAACAGGAAGGAAAACCAGCACCTTTGGGGTTGATCAGGATGCTTCATACTGTGAAGTAAAATCTGCACTGACCTCTAAATGCATACCTTGGAGGCGTGGGTTCTGTATCCATACCTCTCATCCACGTGCCCCAGTGTAGAGCCCAACCTTCACACTGACAGGCAGCATCCCTGCCAAGAAGAGGAGGGTAAAATGCATCACAGGGGAAAAGCAGTTTAGACCCAAAGAACAGTCAGCAGTCAGTGCCAAATATCTGATGCAGGAACCCACTTGGGGTGTCTGAAGAGGACACCAAAGTTAAGTACAGAGGAGATAGTGAGGGATTGAGGAATGAAATTATAAAGGGACCAGATTATGTTAGGCCTTGTTAAACATTTAAAATGTCTGAGCTTTTACACTCAGAGAAATGTGGAACCATTGACAGATTTTATGAGGAGAAGTGATATGCTTTTTTAAGCAGTGGACTTTAAGAGGATCATTCTGGCTACTGTGTTAAGACCAGACACTAGGGCAGCAAGAGTGAAATTGGAGCGGGGGGGACCTTGGGGGAGGCTACCATAGTCATCTGGCAGAGCAATAACAGTGACTGATGGTAATTGTGTTAGAAGTATGTTTGTGACATAAATTGTGGTGATGGTTTCACAAGTCTACATTTACTTATCCCAATTCATTATGTTGTATACATTAAATATGTACAACTTTTGTATGTCAGTTATATTCAGCAGATTACTGTGATATTGAATGGTTTGCCTTGGATACGAACAGAGATCATTCTGTCATTTTTGAGATTGCATTCAAGTACTGCATTTCGGACTCTTTTGTTGACCATGATGATTACTCCATTTCTTGTAAGGGATTCCTGCCCGCAGTAGTAGATATAATGGTCATCTGAGTTAAATTCACCCATTCCAGTCCATTTTAGTTTGCTGATTCCTAGAATGTCGACGTTCGCTCTTGCCATCTCCTGTTTGATCACTTCCAATTTCCCTTGATGCATGGACCTGACATTCCAGGTTCCTATGCAATACTGCTCTTTACAGCATTGGACCTTGCTTCTATCACC
>NW_011485241.1:14299-15895 GCF_000754665.1 Bison bison bison | reverse complement strand
GAACTCCTGGTGTTGGTGATGGACAGGGAGGCCTGGCGTGTTGCGATTCATGGGCTCACAAAGAGTTGGACAGGACTGAGCGACTGAACTGAAGTGAACTATACTCAGTGGAGTGTTTTAAAAAAGAATTAACCAGATTCTGCCTATATTTTGAAAATAGAACTACTGGATTTCCTGACAGATTGGGAATAGGTATAAAACAAAGAGAGGTAACATCAAGGAATTTTGTGTGCACAACTGGAAGGATAGAGTGGGCATTAATTGAAACTGGAAAGAGAAGGTGTAATGGGGAAGATTAGGAGTTCGATTTCAGACATGTTATTTTAAAAATATCTACTAGATATCCAAGCAGGAATCATCAAGTAGGCAATTGAAGTTCAGGGGAAATGTTCATACTGGAGATATGATTAGGGATTCAGTATAACGTAGATAGTGTTCAGAACTCCAACTTAGTGTTCAGAACTCCAACTTGAAATTATATCAGCAAGGGAAGAAATGAAGAGAGGAAAAGAGGTCTGAGGACTGATCCTTGTAGTATTCCAATGTTAAAAAGGCAAAGGAGAAGAGGAACCAGCAGCAAGGGGGATTTAGAAGTGATGACCTGCAAAAATGTAAACGTCAGGACGATGATGTCCCAAAAACAAATGCAGAAAGGATTTTCATGAGACAGAAGAGATCAGCTGTATCAAATATGCTGACGTTTCAAATAAGATTAAGACTGTTAGCCATTGGATATAGCAACATGGAAAACAAAAGTGACTGGTGGGGTGGTTTTGATTTGTTAGTTTGTTGACTGCTTCATTTACATAGACTAGAAAAATCATGCATGGATGATGAGCCAGATTTACTCAGGGGTGTTTAGGCTCAGATGAAACTACTCATGTTTGGAAGTTGGCTGTGTTTTTAGAAAATCCTGACATTCAGCAATGTACTCTGAAGCTAACAGTATATTCAATAGTCCTGTAAGTGGTCTGCATTTTATATCTCATGTGTTAAATAAAATGCATGAAACTCAGCCATGACAAGTTAAGCATTATATTACTAGAAGACTGACAAAAGAGCCACTTAAGAGTATTTTTATTTAAATTTTGTTGGAAGTGTTTCCTGTTTTGCCTTTATCAGTAAAAAGTTGGAAGCAATCCAGGTTCATCAACAGGTGTGTGTGTATGTATCTATATAGATATAGATAGACTGATAGATACAGATATACAGTAAAATATTATTCAATCATAAAGAGAAATGAAATTCTTATATGTGCTGCAGTGTGGATGAACCTTGAAAACATCAGACTAAGTGAAATAATCCAAACACAAAATGACACATATTCTATGATTTTACTTATATGAAATATCAAGAATAGGCAAATTCAAAGAGACAGAAAGTAAATTAGAGATTATGAGGGCTCAGGAGAAGGAGAGAAGGCAGTTATTGCTGAACGGTTAGAGTTTCTGTTTGGGGTGATGAAATAGTTTTGGAAATAGATGGCTACAGCAGTTGGTAGTTGCACAAGGTGATGAATGAACTTAATGCCACTGAATTGTACAGTTTAAATTATCTGTTGAAGTCCAGAAATGCATTAGTTTTTTTTTTTTTTGG
>NW_011485241.1:13124-14129 GCF_000754665.1 Bison bison bison | reverse complement strand
AAAAAGTAGACCGAAAAACATTCTAATAGGTGATCAAGTTTAAGAATCAATCAAATTTCATATGTGAAAAACTCCAGTTAGCAAATATCCCTCAAAATCTCCTTCCATCAGGGTGAAATCAGAGCCTCCCAGAATGTGAGCCAGAGATGTGAATCAGCTTCTTGAAGGTTATCCGAGGACTGTCCATGACTTTTCAGTCTGTCTTCCAACTTCAAGTGCAGAGTTTTATCATAGGGGTCACCTTGGCATTTGAAGTCCTTACATCCTTGATGCTATATGTAAAAAGATTCGTTAAAGGAATGTGATATACTCTGGGAACTACCTATCTAGTGGTTTTTTCATATCACCACCTTATCCTTTTCTTCTTAAAAAATATCCTGGCTATTGTGGATAAACAGGGGTTTTTTTAATAGCTTAAAGGAAATAACAGTAAAAGTGTCAACCCTTGATAAATTCAATGTTATTAAAAGCCCACCAGGAAAAGTGATTTCCTCATTGTATACGAGTATTCTGTCTCCTATAATTGATAACTTTAAACATTGAATCTATTTATGTAGAAGCACCAGAAACTTCACTGTGCATCACTCTTACTGTGGATATCATTAATCATGTAATGAGACAACTTGGGAGTTCAACCTGTAGACCAATTTAGCCCTGAGGCTGAGGACCAAGTCAGTCTTCCATTTGATACAAACAGTCTTTAGGGACCACATAGTAAATGCCAATTTGATTGGATCCAGGATGTAATACATTTTCCCTTAACAAAAATTTGCTTCATAAAGAATCAACCTTTTAAATTCAACAATGTCCAGTCTTATTACAGGTTTTTTTTCTCAAACATATGTAATTTATGGGTTTCAGTCCAAATAGTTATTCCAAAATCACTGTGTCAGGAAAAAAATAAGCACTAGCATAAAAACAAATGCTTCAGGTATTTGTTTCATTCTGAATAATATAATTGATAATAATGGGCATAACAACTTCATGAATCATTTTGTGGCCTTA
>NW_011485241.1:11859-13024 GCF_000754665.1 Bison bison bison | reverse complement strand
TCTATATAACATCCTTTTATTTTTGGTAAAGACTTCTTTGTGTGTAAAGCTGAAAATGTGTCTAAGTTTTTCACGGATACATAATATCACAACAAAAGACTCCTCAATACCACAGAACAATATGTGAAGCCTTTATTATTCTTTTTTCATTTGTTTTATTGGGTTTATTTTCTTTTTAGGTTGGGAATTGACATCACTAAGTATATATGGATTTTCCAGGGTATATAAATACTTATTATGAATTTACAGAGAAACAAATTTCACTTCATCTGAATAGTTACTATCTCTACTGGAGAATTTCACTGAACATTGCTGTAATAGAAGGTGTTTAGCAAGAAGATATTTGTCTTTGAGGAAACTATTAGGGAAAATATTCTGTACTGCTATCTCTACTATATATGCAAGTTTAAAGGCTGATCATAAGCATGAGATAAAAATTTCTCCAACTTCAGTAATATGGAGTCTTCCTATTCATTATTCCAGATTATAAATCATTATAATGTCAGATTTTAGTTCTCATACTAATAATGGTGATAATAGTATTTAATGTATGTCAGGCATTTTTCAAAACATTTTTCATGTATTCTACCAATTAAGACTTATCATTCCAGCCACATTTCACATTAAGTACCTTGAATCCTAAAAGGCTGTGTACTTGGCTGAAATCACATTGCTAGGAAATGGCAGACCAGATCCTCGCTCTTATGGAATTAGATGCTAGTGTGCTGGTCACTTAATTTCTGTGGGTCTCCATTTCTTCATCCGTAAAATAGACCAAAATTGCCTTTTATTCTAAAATGTCACAATTCTGGGATTTGGGAAAGCCCTCCAAAATTATGCAAAACCAACAACTTAGCTTGACCCTTGGAAGAAAAGGTATGACAAATCTAGACAAAGTATTAAAAAGCACCCGACAAAGGTCTTTGTAATCAAAGCAATGGTTTTTCCTGTAGTCATCTATGGATGTGAGAGGGGGACTGTAAAGAAGGCTGAGCTCTCAAGAATCCATGCTTTTGAACTGTGGTGTTAGAGAAGACTCTTGAGAGTCCCTTGGACTGCAAGGAGATCAAACCAGTCAATATTAAGGGAAATCAAACCTGAATATTCATTGGAAGGACTGATGCTGAAGCTGAAGCTCCAATACTTGGGCCACCTGATGTGAAGA
>NW_011485241.1:11178-11759 GCF_000754665.1 Bison bison bison | reverse complement strand
TTCTAGAAATTAATCATATAGAAAATGAAATGTGATATTATTTGAGAAAACAGAAGTATCTAAATATTTAAAAAAATACTATGGACTGTGATGTAGACCATGAAATACATTATTGAGTAAAATGAGCAGTGATCATAATGAGAAGGGTTGGATTCTCGATCCTCTTTTAAAGAAACTATGAGAACTAAGGTAGTGTCCTCCTTAAAAGCACCTCCAGCTGGTTCCCTATGTGTTATGGGATATGAAGTGTATTACTTAGTTGGGGCGGGTCTAACTCCAAGTTAGGAAAAAATAGATTGAGTAAGATGCATGTTAGAGTGGGCATTATCAGTCTTCTACTTTTTCGGGTCCTAATCAGGAAAAGAAACTCAAATTTTGAGATTTCTAATAATATCTACCTCTTTCCCAAATGCAACACTGCATCAGATAATATTGTCCTGGTCCTTCTCTATTTGCATTAGAGAACTGAAGACGTAGAATGACACAGAGGATCTTATTTCTTTTCTGAAAAGACTGCACAAACAGTGCAATTTAGAACTAGAATGTGTGTGACTGCAATTTGGCTTGTTTGTTTAAAATAT
>NW_011485241.1:10016-10992 GCF_000754665.1 Bison bison bison | reverse complement strand
GGACTGATGCTGAAGCTGAAGCTCCAATACTTGGGCCACCTGATGTGAAGAGCTGACTCATTAGAAAAGACCCTGATGCTGGGAAAGATTGAAGGCATGAGGAGAAGGTGATGACAAGGAGATGGTTGGATGGCATCACCAACTCAATGGACATGAATTTGAGAAAGCTCTGGGAGTTAACGATGGACAGGGAAGCCTGGCGTGCTACAGTCCATGGGGTCGCAAAAAGTTGGACACGACTGAGTGACTGAACAACAACAACAACAACTTAGTTTGATTTACATATGACTCTGATAAGACAGTTAGTTTGATTTACTGATCACTCTGGATTTTTATCAGTGCTTTTTGCAATACCTTTTATTCTAAGCATCTCAAAGCCCTGTTACTTTTTTGGTTAAATTCCCATTTAAAAGTTTTGGTAAAGAATTCTGCTCTCCTGACTTACATTTATTTTCATTTTTTCTATATTTAATGAATTGTTAGGGCCCAGTGAAGAAACAGGATGAAGAAGTGGACTTCCTAGTTGTGTTTAGACCCCAGGCTTTCTCCTTTCAGCAGGTGCTCTGCCTCTCAGTTCAGAACTTAAATTCTCCATCCTCTCCACAGTTCCTCCATTTGATCTAAATATTCCTTACTCTGGTGGTTTGAAGAAATGGATTCAGACCTCACTTGATTAATTACTATAAAAAGCGTTAATGCATGGGTGTGTGTTCAGTTGCCCAGTCCTGTCCAACTCTTGAGGAGCACCAAAAACAGATGTCAACGCAAAGCAATAATCAGGAATGAGTGAGGATCAGAAGTTAGAATTAAGCAGGGCTGATATTCTGTAATAACCTATAAAGAAAAAATCTGAAAAAGAATATTATATATTATACAATATATATGCTGCTGTTGCTGCTGCTAAGTCGCTTCAGTCGTGTCCGACTCTGTGCGACCCCATAGACGGCAGCCCACCAGGCTCCCCCGTCCCTGGGAT
>NW_011485241.1:9356-9831 GCF_000754665.1 Bison bison bison | reverse complement strand
AGAATTAAGCAAGGCTGGGGCAGCTAAGCTTCATTTAAACTCCCTTGTAGCAAAACAATTTTAACACATCCATTATGAATACATTGCTCATGTCATACAGCATTTTCTAACATTGCTTTGCTATATGTCTTATTTGCACGCATCTTCTCTCACTACTTGGAATATAAACATTTTGAGCAAACACAAAAGAGATCAGCCAGTATCGTCTATTGAGCTACTATGTGTTACATACTTTGCCATTTTTTCTAATTTAATTTTCCACACAGTCTTGTGAGGAACTATTTGCCAGGTGAGAAAACTTTGACTCACAGAAGTCACAGAAAAGCAGAACTTAAATTAGAACGCTGGAAAAGACCCTGATGCTGGGAAAGATTGAAGGCAGGAGAAGAAGGGGATGACAGAGGATGAGACGATTGGTTGGCATCACCGACTCGATGGACATGAGTTTGAGCAAGCTCTAGGAGTTGGAGATGGA